>NC_057851.1:36461298-36761298 GCF_015237465.2 Chelonia mydas
ACATTTTCTGGTTCTTGTTAACTTGTGTCTCAACAGTGGTTTTATTCAGAATAGTTTTGTATTTAATGATATATAATCTGGTGCTCTGCAGTAGCAGCCCCCATTGTTTGACTACTGTACAAGTGGTAGTTATGTGCAAATACCAGATAATAACATTGGATAAAAATAGGGAGGTAGTATTTGCTTGCTTTGAATCTCTAATGCTGGCTCTTTTTGAGGAAAAAATCAACCAAGCATTTTAACAGTTTATCTAGTATATGAGAACAAGTTAGGAACAGATAGTTTTACTGTATGAAATAATCTGGAGCATTTGCCATCAGAGTAAGAAAATTGGCATTCCAGCTCATGTAGCTCAATGCCATATACTACTATCTATTCATTTTGCTACGAATTCAGAAAAAACACCTAAGCATGTGCTTATGTCCATCTCCAGCCAGGATAATACATGCTTAAGGGTTGTCACGAATACAGATATATTCCTGAATTGGTACTTTGGTTGGTATTCTGCGAAAGATGACAGTGCTTGAAGGGCCTGATCCGAAGACCATTTATACCAGCGAGAATCCTTTCATTGACATGACTGGGCTTTGAATTAGGCCTTTGGAGAAGGTTTCAGTCAGAAGTTAGAATTACAATAATTGAACCAAGATAAATCTGTGAGACAACCTTAAACTGAAGGAAACATAATTTTTAATAATTTGATGGAATGAGATTAAACCTGTAACAACCCTAGTTGACATGTCTTGAAAATGCTTGCAAAAACAGATGGGGGGAAATAGTTTCTTTTGTCAGAGTTTCAGCTTATCTTCTTAGATAATTATGTGGCCCTCATCACAAGAGTACCTAAGCCCCTTTGAAGTTTTACGCCAAAGAGGTCTAAGGAAGCCATATAGATATAGCCAATTGTTTATGCTTAGGGGAAATCTCTGTCAATTACGCCTGGGAATTTAAATAGACTTTGGGACAGTCTTTTATATACACGAAGGCCCCTCTACATTATTCTGGCAATGCAAAGAGGATTTCAAGTGGGCAGAAATTGTCTCCTTAACTCTGCTTGAATATTCATTTGAATTTAAAAAAAAATCTCAACTCAGCCATATTTGTGAACCTATCAGATTTGCTTTTCACACACCTCCAAATAGCTGACCTTTACTGGCATGAATAGGTACAAAGAGCCAGGGTTCAGTTCAAAATGCTTGAATACTCCCAAAAATCATCCAATGCAGAGAACAGAAGCTATACCATGAGACCTATGTCATATTTGGGGTCGGGAAGGAACTTTCCTCCAGGGCAGATTGGAAGAGGCCCTGGAGGTTTTTCACCTTCCTCTGTAGCATGGGGCACGGGTCACTTGCTGGAGGATTCTCTGCTCCTTGAAGTCTTTAAATCACGATTTGAGGACTTCAATAGCTCAGACATAGGTGAGAGGTTTTTCGCAGGAGTGGGTGGCGTTGTGCAGGAGGTCGGACTAGATGATCATAATGGTCCCTTCTGACCTTAGTATCTATGAATCTATGAATCTAAGCAAAAGAGTTCACACTTCAAAAGTGCTCATATCAGATATTAACAATGCATTCTTCATACAGAAAAAAATTCACAAAGAAATTGCAAATGTCCAGTATTTAATACATTTAAGAACTTAGTAAACCACCTTGAACATTCTGCAAACAGAAAGTGGCAAATGGGACTAATAAATTATTTTGTGAATTATTAGCTCATAAGGATGGACTTTGAATGTGGCATTCTACAGCTGCCAAAAAAGGAAATAGGCTTTCCTAAGGAAAAAGGAATTTGCTTTCATGACTGAAGAGGCTTCGACATCAGTTTCATGGTGATTTGCTCTTTTTTCTTTTTAATTAAATCATCTTATTCACACTTCTGATGAAATATTCTTTTGAGAAGGATTTTGATACTTTGCCAGATGTATTTGCCTCCTGTTTAAAAATCTTCACTGGTAATAGTAACGCCAACCATTTAGTTACTTAGCAACACAGATTTATGTTCTTACAAATCATCCTGGAGCACTTTTAACTGCTTGTGAAACACATAGCACGGTGATAAGAAGTCAGTGATCTTTAAACATTTTTGACTATTATTCACTACTGCAAGAGGATTAACATCTGCTATTAAATTGAACTGATTAAACATCCTGATGTAAAATTATCCACGTATTTCAAAATGTCATTAATTTGAACAACCTCTGTAACAATTCACAACTGCTGTGCAGTTGTATGTTCAGTTTCCTTTTCTTTCTGTTTCAAAATGGGAAAGGGTCTAACACAGGCTTTATAGCATGTTCAATAAAAGGATAAAGAATGATATTCGGGATGCTAAAAAGAACAGGACACAGGCCATCTTCTTGCTCCCAAGACAAACAATCTCATTAATTGTCACACAGCACATTGTTTTCAGTTTTTTTTAATACAGTATTTCTCTTTCTTGTTGTATAATGGAAAAGATTCCATTTTCTCATTTTTATACTGTTTCCATTATTTTCCCTCCAAATATTTAAAAATCAGCCAGCATCATATGATCTGAAATTAAAATGGTTGGGTGAAAGGATGGAGCTGTGGTACAAATTTATGTTTCAGTTTAGCTACCACTCATGTGTAGTCCATACCCACATCTGCCCAGTTCCTGCTATGTACATCTTCTGAAGTTCTTTTCCATTTGCACCAAATTGTGAAATGATCAGTTTGGTTCTCTACTCTGTGATCTGGTGACTTCCGTGTTATCTTATGAATAGTGTGGTGAGGGAAGATAGTTTGTCCATTCAGATTCATAGATTCCAAGGTCAGAAGAAGTCATTGTGATAATGTAGTCTGACCTCATGCATAACAGAGGGCATAAATAATTCTTAGAGCATGTCTTTTAGAAAAACATCCAATCTTGATTTTAAAATGATCAGTGATGGAGAATCCACCATGACACTTGTTAAATTGTACCAATGGTTAATTACTCTGACAGTTAATGATTTACATCTTAATTTTACAGTCTTAATTTCTCTAGCTTCAGTTTCCAGCATTTGGATTGTGTTATCTTTCTCTGCTAGATTGAAGAGTCCATTATTAGATATTTGTTCCCATCCAGGTACTTATAGATTGTAATGAACTCACCCCTTAACCTTCTATTTGTTAAGTTAAATAGTTTGAGCTCCTGGAGTTTATCACTATAAAGCATGTTTGCTAATCCTTTAATTATTCTTGTGGCTCTTCTCTGAATCCTCTCCAATTTAACAACATCCTTCCTGAATTGTGGGCACCAGAATTGGATACAATATCCCAGCAGCAGTCACACAGTGCCAAATATAGAGGTAAAATAATCTCTGTACTCCTACTTGAGATTCCCCTGTTTATGCCTCCCAGGACTGGATTAACTCTTTTGGCTACAGCATCACACTGGAAGCTCATGTTCAGATGATTATCCACCATGACCCCCAAGTCTTTTTCAGAATTGCTACTTCCCAGAATAAAGTCCCCCATCCTGTATGTATAGCCTACACTCTTTGTTCTCAGATGTCTATATTTACATTTAGCCATATTAAAATGCATTTTGTTTGCTTGGGGTAAGTTTTCCAAATGGTCTAGATCAATCTGAATCAGTGACCTGTTCCCTTCATTATTTACTACTCCCCCAATTTGTATGCCATCCACAAACTTTATCAGTGATGATTTTATGTTTTCTTCCAGGTCATTGATAAAAATGTTAAAATAGTGTAGGGCTAAGAACCAATCCCTGTGGTACCTCACTGGAAACAAACCGACTTGATGACGCATCCCCATTTACAGTTACATTTTGAGATCTATCTGTTAGGTAATTTTTTCATCCATTTAATGAGTGCCATGTTAATTTTTTATCTAATTTTAATCAAAATATCATGCAGTACCAAGTCAAATGTCTTACAGAAGTATAAATATAATCCATCAACACTATTACCTTTATCAAGCAAATTTATAATCTCATCAAAAAAAGACTTCAAGTTAGTTTGACAGGATCTATTTTACATAAACCCATGTTGATCTGCATTAATTACATTATCCTCCTTTAGTTCTTTGTTAATCAAGTCCCATATCAGCCAATCCATTATTTTGCCTGGGATCTATGTGAGGCTGACAAGCCTATAATTATAATAATTCTGTTCACCATTTTTTAAAAAAATTGGCACAACATTAGCTTTCTTCCAGACATCTGGAACTTGCCTAGTGTTCTGAGACTCATTGAAAATCAATGTTAATGGTCCAGCAAGGTCTTCAGACAGCTCTTTTAAAACTATTTCATGTAAGTTATCCGGACCTGCTCATTTAAAAATGTCTGCTTTTAGTAGCTTCTGTTTAATAACCTCCAGAGATACTAGTGGAATGGAAAGAGTATTATCACCATATGATGAGACTACATCATCTGTTTTTCCCCAAATATAGAACAAATATTTATTGAACTTTTCTGCCTTTTCTGCAATATTATTAATAATTATTAATATTATTAACCATTGCCATCTAGTAATGGACCAGATCATTGTCAGGATTCTTTTTGTACTTAACATATTTTTAAAAATTCCTTATGGTCCTTCAATCTGTTGACTATAGACGTCTCCTTGTGTCCCTTGGCTTCTCTTATGAATTTTCTACAGTCCTAACTTCTGATTTGTATTCATTACTATCAACTTCCCCTTGCTTCCATTTATTGTATACATTTTTAAAAAATTTTTACAGCTGCCCTCACTTCCCCTGTAAACCAGGTTTATTTTTTTAATCAGCGTAGCCTTCTTCCTCAATTGTGGGATTGTGTCTTTTTGGTCATCTGGTAGGTATTCTTAAATGATTCCCAATTATCATTTACACTTTCTGATTAAATTCTTCCTCCCAGCTGATTTGTCTCATAATTGTTTTCAGCCTTTTTTTTTCCCATTGGCCCTATTAAAGCTCTAAGTATATATCTTACTGGTCTAGATTTTTTTCTGCTTGCACACTATACATATGATCAAGTCATGATCACTTGTACCTAAGCAACCATTAACTTTTAGTTCTGTCACCAGCTACTGACCTGCTCACTGACTACCTTTGCTGCTAGGCAACCAATGAGCCCAGTTGTAGTGCCTTGGAACTGACAGAGGGGCCACAGCCCATGATCGGCTGCTAGTTTAGCAGCCCTGCTTAGAAGCCTGGCCCTCACAACAAATCAGTGACTCCTGGACGCATACCAAACACACAGCTGTACTTGCCTGACTTCCAGTTGTTGTTCAAGCTCTTGTTCCAGCTCTGTTCCTGCTTGTGTTAACTAACATACAATGTCTACTGTTAGTTTGTGTGTTTGTATAATATTATAGTGATACTATCTGCAATATACATGTAAGGAGGGTCTGAACAAACTCTCCCCGACATCTAGTGATGAAATGGGGGGGAAAGACTTCAGAAACTGACCTTGCTTGCATAGACATACCTACTCTGCCTAGGTGCGCAGCATGATGAAGCTGCTTTGCCCTAATGATCACTTTTGGCTGGTGTTGGATTGCAATTCACTTCGGTGCTAGTGTGAGAAAGGTTGTTGTCCTTGTGTGAATGGGGCAGTAGAATGGAGGGCAGTCACCCTCAACTGGACTGCACTCACTAAGCAGGGGTTAGGGGTGCCAAATCCCAGTGGAGAGGAGAGTGGGTAGAGACCTGGTGCTGTGGTTTCTGCCTAAAGAGTCCTGGGCATCATTTGACCCTTCCGTTCTCCACTGTTTAATGACAGAGCTGATTAGACTCAACTGGGAATCTTGTTTTGTTATGGATCACTGTGCTGAAATAACTGATAACCAGGTTTAAGTGCCAATCCAGGTTTAAGTGCTGTGGGGCAGTGTATCTTGGGAAAGGGACTGACCAGTCTGCCCTAATAGTGAAACTCTTGCACTAACTGCTGAAATCACTGAGAGCTCTGTTAAGTTGGGGGACCTCAAGACGTTTCAGATGTTAGTACAGCACTTTGGGATGAAAGGCACTATTACAAATGTAAGGTCATATCAATCACAAGGGGAAAGAGCTGTCAGGAACTGAAAGGCAAAAGACAAATAGCAACACTCAAGTCCTGCAAGATTAAAAAATGGGAGGAGGGAAAGCAAATGAAGTGAACTAGAAGAAACAGTATGTTACTCTATCAGTTATATGCGATTCAGTTAATATTTCACAAGCATGAAGTGATTAACTGGGCTTGGATGTTTTCCTAAATCATTCATTTGACCATATTAAACAATAATCCATTGAGCCAGCCTAGGACTGTCAAATGACAGTTTATTACTGGCTTGGCATTTTGGGTTTTTGTCTTTCATGAAAGCTATCTGAAGATGGAACAGAATCCAGAGCATATTTGATTAATAAGAAATGAATAAAGTTCTTGATACTCCAGTGCCCTACGAGTTCTGTAGTTAATATTACATACCAAAAACTACATAAAAAAGTTAAAAAGAAAAGGAGTACTTGTGGCACCTTACAGACTAACCAATTTATTTGAGCATGAGCTTTCGTGAGCTACAGCTCACTTCAAAAGCTCATGCTCAAATAAATTGGTTAGTCTCTAAGGTGCCACAAGTACTCCTTTTCTTTTTGCGAATACAGACTAACACGGCTGTTACTCTGAAACCTGTCATAAAAAAGTTAAGTTTGCAAAGTCAAGCATCTGAAAGTAGGGAAATGAAAGAAGTAAAGTTGCCTGGGAATCCTGGAAGCCAGACCACAGCTGGACATTCCACCAGCTGGTAAGGTGGGGACCCAGCTAGTCAACACATTGGGCAACACATTGGCGGATAGGAGGGCTTGTCTCCCCTGCCCACTCTCCATTGCTGGCTCCTCATCCAAATACCCATCCCCAGCTATGGCACATCCTTCCTCAGCTCACCTGCAAAACCCTTACTCAGTTTATATTAGGGCTTGTCTACACTACAGGTTATGTCGGTATATTTATATTGCTCAGGGGTGTGAGTAAGCCAGCCTCCTGTGTGATGTAAGTTATACCAACCTAAGTGCCGGTGTGGACAGTGCTATGTCGATGGGAGAGCTTCTCCCACAACATAGCTACTGCCTCTCGGGGAGCTGATTTTATTATGCCGATAGGAAAGCATCTTCAGCAGATGTACAGCACCGCTGTAGCACTTCTAGTGTAGACTAACCCTTAAAGAACTACTTCTGTGGTGCTGCCTACAGTGAATCAAGCTGACGAGTATATAGATTGCCTATTGTTGTTGCCCTTCCTCTAAACTCTGTCTAGGTATCAATTTGTCCTTAGACTGTGAGCTCATTCAGAGAAGGGACTGCTCCTTCTTGAATGACTGGAATGGTATTACCATAAACAAATATTTTCAAGAGCTGAATGCTCTTAAATTGTATTGAAGTTGAAGGCATTCTGCACTTCCTAGAAGGTGTTCAGACCCTAGCAGGATCCATCTCTTTTATTTTTAAGGAGTATCTCAGAAGTGGATTATAACAGAAGACTTCTGCTGTCATTTGCCATGGAAATAATCTGTTGCCTCCTTAGTTTTCTGTTGTAAAAAGTCATTGTTTCTCCTAGAAAAAGTTTTCTTTAAAGAAAAGATCACTTTTAAAATGTAACATGTTGATGAAAGCTTTGATCCTAACTTCTAATTTATATGAAAGCTTAGTTTATTATGCTATTAGATACTGTACCACATAAAATCCTTTTTCATATCACATTAAGTGTTCATTACGAAACATAAAATCAATTTAAAAATGAAGACTCTGATCCTGGAAAGATTTATGTGTGTATTTAACTTCACACTTTGTGGGTAGTTCCACTTAACTTCAGTGGGACTAGTCTCCATGCATAAAGTTAAGCATGTACGTATATCAGTCTTTGTAGAACTGGAGATATAGGTTGTTGTTGTTTTTTTTTTAAAAAAGAGGCTTTGACCCCCCAGGATCCTGAAGCCTCTCTATTTTTTAGGATTCTACTGGCTTTAGCTCAATCCACTCTCATTTTTGTAGTGAACTGTTTGAAACTGACATAGCTTGAGGTGCAGAAATATTCATAAAAGCCAGCAGTCTTACAAAAAGCATTTTGTTTTTCTCTCAGCTCACTCTGAAGATGTTGTATCAAATCTGCCCTCATTTACAGTGATTTAAACCTAAATTAACTTAATTGAAGACATTGGAGCTACTCTGGATTTTCAGAACGGTGATGAAGGGCAGAATTTGGCTCTCTGTTTTATTAGTCTAGTCAAATTGATTCCTGTGTGCACTGTAACCAAAGTAAGCATGTCAGAAACTATCAACATATTCTCTGTGTTTTTTCATACCTATATTTACTGCAGTGCAATTTAACTGCTTTTTAAGCATACACAGAAATATTGCTGTCATTTTCTGAATGTCAGTTAATAAAAATTATTCTTGAGAAGTACATGCATTTCTTCAAGCACAAATTCAAAATGCCTGTTCTCAAATGACTGTTGTGCTTGAGTAGTTACGGGGATCAGAAAACCTCATTTCTCTGATAAACCAAAATCACGTTATTGTTAGAGCATGACTCTGATTTCATAGAAGGCATTAGACTAGGCGACAACTCATTTTGCTGAAAACAGGAGAATAGCAGACATTCTAAAAGAAAAAAAAAGACTATTGATTTGTTTTCCAGTAATTGTATACATAATTGATATGGGGCTCCAGAAATCAGCCATCATTAGACAGTTATATACAAATATACTTGTCTTGAAGTGTGCAATGAGAATTTACAGCAAAGTAAAAGGTGAATACAAATAATTACGCACAATTTACATGTTTTTTGTTACTTGAACTTTTTGTCAGATTATCATAACAAAATAATGATTCAAGCTGTCTTCCTCTCTATCTTTTCAAACTATGCATATTTCTATGTTTGTGTTCATAATAGACAAGAGAAACAGATTCCAAAATCCCTTCTTCAAAAATAGGAGTTACTACCCAAAGCTTCATCAGGTCAGAACTCCCTGAATTGCTGGCAAAGGGTGGGTTCACTAATAAACTAACTGGGACATAGATTCTGATACACTTACTCCAGTTTAAGTCAGTGGAATCCTTTGTGGAGTAAGATATTACTCCAGAATCTGGATGTGATGCTGGTTGACTGAATATGACTATATCATTGATATTGCCAAGGTTATACAATTGCAACAAATCTTGTACAAAGTACAGCATGTAAGGTGTCAGTGGAAAAGTTATGATTTGTTAAGTATGGTGATTCTGTTTATATGCATGTATCATTTTTCCATCTGAAGTTATGAATATTGACTATGTACTGGCATCATACATATGTGTTGTATTCCTGGGTAACCCCCACCAGGTAAAATGTATATTAAGTCAAGGCACCCTCACAACTCATTCCACCCAGATAGCTCTTCCTGTGGACACTTCAGCAAGAATATGGGCATCATCCTAGTAGCCCTTCTCTGTACCTGTTCCAGTTTGAATTCATCCTTCTTAAACATGGGAGACCAGAACTGCACACAGTATTCCAGGTGAGGTCTCACCAGTGCCTTGTATAACGGTACTAAAACCTCCTTATCCCTACTGGAAATACCTCTCCTTCAGTTCACCCTACTTCAGACTGGCTCACCAGGCTACAACAACCTCTGTTTACCAATCATATTTATCTCAGGTAATCTAACCGAGTTTGGGTCCTGCTACTGAATTGTCGCTGGGAGCTTTGTGACAAGTAGGAACTTGCAGTGATCCAGGAGAGCTTCTTCAAAAACATATATGATGTACTGCTTGATAGAGAGACAAGGTGGGTGGAGTATTACCAACCCAGCTACAACACTGCAAACAGTGTTGGTTCACAGAAATTTAACAAGAGGAGAGAAACAGGGTTAAAAAAGTAAAAGCCTAAACTCAACTTGTCGTTCTAAACTTAACATTTACTGACAGCTTAAGCAGGTTCCATCTAACCCAAGCTTGTCAGCAAGTTAAAGAAGTATGGGCTGGATGGATGCACTACAAGGTGGGTAGAAAGTTGGCTAGATTGTCGGGCTCAACGGGTAGTGATCAATGGCTCCATGTCTAGTTGGCAGCCGGTATCTAGCGGAGTGTCCCAAGGGTCGGTCCTGGGGCCGGTTTTGTTCAATATCTTCATTAATGATCTGGAGGATGGTGTGGATTGCACCCTCAGCAAGTTTGCGGATGACACTAAACTGGGAGGAGTGGTAGATACGCTGGAGGGTAGGGATAGGATACAGAGGGACCTAGACAAATTGGAGGATTGGGCCAAAAGAAATCTGATGAGGTTCAACAAGGACAAGTGCAGAGTCCTGGACTTAGGATGGAAGAATCCAATGCACCGCTACAGACTAGGGACCGAATGGCTAGGCAGCAGTTCTGCAGAGAAGGACCTAGGGGTGACAGTGGACGAGAAGCTGGATATGAGTCAACAGTGTGCCCTTGTTGACCAATGGCATTTTGGGTTGTATAAGTAGGGGCATTGCCAGCAGATCGAGGGACATGATCGTTCCCCTCTATTCGACATTGGTGAGGTGTCATCTGGAGTACTGTGTCCAGTTTTGGGCCCCACACTACAAGAAGGATGTGGAGAAATTGGAGAGAGTCCAGCGAAGGGCAACAAAAATGATTAGGGGTCTGGAACACATGAGTTATGAGGAGAGGCTGAGGGAACTGGGATTGTTTAGTCTGTGGAAGAGAAGAATGAGGGGGGATTTGATAGCTGCTTTCAACGACCTGAAAGGGGGTTCCAAAGAGGATGGATCTAGACTGTTCTCAGTGGTAGCAGATGTCAGACTGAGGAGTCATGGTCTCAAGTTGCAGTGGGGGAGGTTTAGGTTGGATATTAGGAAAAACTTTTTCACTAGGAGGGTGGTGAAACACTGGAATGCGTTACCTAGGGAGGTGGTGGAATCTCCTTCCTTAGAAGTTTTTAAGGTCAGGTTTGACAAAGCCCTGGCTGGGATGATTTAGTTGGGGATGGTCCTGCTTTGAGCAGGGGGTTGGACTAGATGGCCTCCAGATGTCCCTTCCAACTCTGTTATTCTATGATTCTATGATTTCCCCAAACACTGGGCTCAGTGAGGTAGATTACCCCTAGGTCACAGGTAGTGTGTTTATCTATTGCCAAGCCCCTTTGGTCAGAATTCCTACATGATGATCCTCTGGGGTTTTCATCAAGGCACCTGAACCTGACTAGACTGGTTTATGAATTTCTCCAAAGGAATACTTTTCCCATAGTGGATTCCTGAAATTGTCCCTTCCAGAACCAGGCAATTGAATTCCATCTATAGCCATTGTTTGTGGGTTCCTGCAGGACTTCCTCTTAGCTACCTTTTAGTCATCAATACCATAACCACCCAAATCTACATATTATATATACATAACATTAATAAAAATTAATACATATCATTCCTACAGTATTGACACAGGAGCACAGAGGAAACCCATTTTTGACCAGTCGGTTAGGGTTTCTTTTTTGTCATAAGCATTTTGATTAGTTGAAAGGAATTTTTTGAGTGATTATGAAGGATTTGGAATTTTCTCCTAGTGAGGAAGTAACAGATAACTGATTGTGAATATTTTTCCTAGTCTATTTTGATTTGTAATGGGTCAGATCAATGCCCTCAGTTCCCACTCTGTTCACGGGGGGCCACGGACATGTAACACCTTGCAAAAAGCACTTGGCATATGGAAGGAACAAGCAATAGATAGAAAGTTTCTCAGGGTAGGGACTTGAATTTTGTCTGAACAGCACAATGAAAGCTTCTGGGACTGTAGAAATCACAGAATCATAGGTTTAGAAGGGACTGCAAGGGTCATCTAATTTAACTCCTTGCCAAGACACAGGACTTGTATCTTAACCGTGGATATCCAGATGGCTATTGTGGTCAATTAGTTCATTTTATCATTCATTTATTATGTGATGTTATGATTTACTAATGTGTAATTTCATATATAATCATTGTAATCTAAATAGATTTAAATTGTGGGATTACAGAAATATAAAATTGATAAGTAAATAGAAGTGATAAGTATGCATTAGGTGTCTAAATGAGGCTGAAATGCGAGGTCTAGAGGTTGAGGCCTGTAAGATTTTAGCTTAGCCATACTATGCCTTAGAGTTAACAAATGCTCAACATAAGTAAATGACTAAATAATAACCCAATCCCAAAAGATTACCGGACAAGATGTACCAATGGGTAGTATTGTGAAAAGTTAGCTGCAAGATTAATTTTGGATCACAAAATGCCCTAAAGGCACATTTTTTCAAACACGTGCCTTAACAGTAGGGTACAGGTTGTATATTAATGGTCATGAGAATAAAAGGAACTATTAACAACCTGTGGAAAATGGGGTAACCCAATATTATTGGGGGGCACAATACAAATAAGGAAAAAGAGGGTTGACACCTTCATGCACGTGCGCAGAGTGTCAGGTATAGTCAGAATCAGATAAAAGAAGGCTCCCAGATTGGGTAAAATGAGTTCCCTGTGGGAAAATTCCAGCAGCAGCCATCCCTCTACTGATGATCAATTGGCAATGCATCCATCAGACCATAAGTATATCATTTAAGGATGTGAGTATGACTATATCTGTAACTTGTGCATAAGTCTGAATAGAATTTCTATATGCATGGGTAATCATAACTTTAATTGTAACTTAATAAAATTTGTAAAACGAACTAGACCTTGTACTTGTGAATGTATGTGTGGTCACTATCCTTGGTCTTCATGTGTTCCTAGAGGCTCGAAATCTGAAACAAGTAGCAGAGGTAACTTTCACTCTTAGTTTAAAACTGTAGCCACCGGAGCCAAATCCACAGTGGCATAATACAATGTTACTAAATTCACTTTAAATAAAATAAAAGACTATACTATCCAGCCTCTTCTTGAAAACCCCAGTGAAGGACCTTCCACAATTTCCCTAGGCAGTTTGTTCCATTGTCCTACTGTTCTTACAGTTAGAAAGTTTTTCCTGAGATTTATCTATATCTGGTATGCTGTAGTTTGAATCCATTACCTCTTGTCCTGCCATCTGCGGCAAGAAAGAACAATTTTTCTTCATCTTTTTTTATTGCAGTCTTTGAAGCCTATTTCAAGCCTTTGAAGACTGTTATCATGTCCCCCATTATCTCTTCTTTTTCAAACTAAACATACTCAGTTCCTTCAACATTTGCCCATATGGCTTGCATTCCATCCCGTTGATCATCTTTGTCACTTGCCTCTGGATCCTTGACAGTTTCTCTACACATAGGCACTACACCGGGGCTGGAGCACCCATGGGGAAAAATTAGCTGGTGCTCCACACCCACCGGCAGCCAAGCTCCCCACTCCTCGCCTCCTTCTTCCCCCACCTGAGCATGCTGCATCCCCTCCTCCCCCTCCTTCCCAGCACTTCCCGTCCCCCCCACCTAACAGCTGTTTGGCTGCACTTAGGACTTTCTGGGAGGGAAGGGGAGGAGCGGGAACATGGTGCACTCAGGGGAGGAGGCGGAGAAGAGGCAGGGCGGGGACTGGGACTTGGGGGAAGGCGGTGGAATGGGGGCAGGGCTGGGGTGGGAAAAGGCAGGGTAGAGCATGGAATTTTGGGGAGGGGTGGAATGGGGGTGGGAAGAGATGGGGCAGGGGCGGGGGCCAGGGGGAGGGTGTTGAGCACTCACCGGGCAGAGGGGAAGTCGGCGCTTATGTCTCTACATCCTTTCTATACATCAGTGACCCAAATTGGACACAGAAATCCAGCTGAGGCCTAACCAGCACTGAGTACAGTGTTACTATCACCTCCATGATGTGCATGTTATGCCTCTGTTAATGCAACCCAAAATTGCATTTGCTTTTTTGCAACAGCACATTGTTGGCTCACATTGAGGTTGTGATCCACCACAATAATAAATAATAATTACCATAGAAAAGCTTTTTGATTCCAAGTGCATAGCAGCCATCAGTGACCTAAACTTGTCTAAATATGCTCTCCATATGTGAGTCTCATCTGCTGTGGAGGAGGCCTGTTTGGTTACAGTTATGGCAAATGACTTAGCTCTAAGTTATTTTATTAAAAGTGGAGTAAAACTCTTCTGAAGCCATACAAACTGAATGGGGGCAACATTTTATGAACAACAGATAATTTTTAGAGCAGCCAGTAACATATGTATCAAGTTTTCAACAGTCCTTTTTCAAAGTTGAATTTGTTTATTAGTTATTACTGTGAAAATAGGCAGAAGGAGTAGTTCATTAGCCAGTCAGAAAACAGAATAGGTTATCCAGACATGGAAATGATCAGAGAAAAATTATCCTTAAAGAGCTGTAAGAAGAGCTGTGCAAATAACATAATTTTTGGAAGCAACCAGAGACTTGACTTAAGCCAGCAGTTTATTCCATCACTGCTACAAGCCTGAACCAAGATCTTTGCAATTACTGTATGTATTTGATTCCTTTCACCAATTTTAACTCTCACCTTTCTTTCTTACTTTTTATAAATAAACCTTTAGATTTTAGATAGAAAAGGATTGGCAACAGCATAATTTCTGAGTAAGATCTGAGTTGTATATTGACCTGGGTCTGTGACTGGTCCTTTGGGATCAGAAGAACCGTTTGTTTGATTAAACTGGTTTTAAAGAACTACTCATCTTTAAGTCTAGTATCTGGGTGTTGAATCCAGGACTGGAATGCCTCAGGAATCTGCTTTTCTGACTTCTTGTTGGCCAGTGTGGTGAAACAAAAGTTTACTTTTGTTACCAGTTTGGTATATCTTAAGGGAGAATAATGCCAGTTTTGGGGTGTATCTGCCCTATTTCTTAGCAGTTTGTCCTGAATTTGGTATTCTCAGTGGTGACCCATGGAGCCACTGTTATACTGGCAATTCTGAAAAAAATAAAAATAAAATCCCCCTCTTCTGGGATTAACCCATGAACAAAATATTTTGGTGAATCAAAAGAGTCAAGAAACAAAAAACAACAACTTGCTTCTGGTCGAATGAAATATTTTGTTCATCCCAAAACAAAACATTTCATTTCTATTTTTCCCCTTCTATTTTTTAAAATAAATTTCAAAACAAATGTTGTCCACCTCTATCTGTAAATAATTTTTCTTTCACAGAAAAAATATTGGAGAAACAATTCATTTGACTTTTAAAACACACCTCCATTACCCCAAAACAGTCACCTTGCTAGTGCAGTTATTCTGATTTTTATGGGCATGATTGAAAGTCCACTAAATCAATGGAAAGCGTCCCATTTATTTAAAAGGGTTGCGCATCAGGTCCTAAATCCTCTATATCCATAGGATATCCAGATTAAAATAGTGCTCAAAGGACAACAGCAAATAATCAAGCAACAATTGGATAAACCTAAATAAGTGTTAGTTCCCAGTTATATTAGCTGCCCACTACTGGTCCTCAAGGACATAATTTGCCATCTTGAACCACTTTTGTGATTTATCAAGCTCATTATCTGAATAAATGGTTTGTTCGGTGTGACTTCATCCTGCAAGCTGAACAATAAGATCCTGATAGGGCAAAACACTTAAACACATGCTTAACTTTAAGATTTTTAATGTTAGAGTCAGTGAGACTACTCAAGGGCTTAAAGACAAACATGCACTTAAGTACTTTTTTGGATCAGGTCTCTGTTTGCTCAGTACCTTGCAGGGTTGAGTCCTATAGGCTTAATCCTACTCCCATTTACTTCAATGGACCAGGAGCAAGTCCTATATGAGAAATCCACCCTGCTGTAATGTTAAGTGGAAACCCAGTAGCTCTACCACTTTATCAAGGGAAAATCCCTGATAACTAGCAATAACACTAATGTTCATCCTTTCTATAGGCCATAAATACTAAGAATTAAAGCCATAACAATATGCTGGCAAATGGCATAAATCTGAACACCACCATTTCATTGCATTAGAATGTCCTTTTTCAGGGTTGTTTTTATTTAAGTTAATATCCCAGAGAACTCTGTAAATCCCAAGGCTACTAATGACTCTCTTTAGGAGCACTTTGAAAGTCTCATACTATTGTATCGACAATATCATGATCCTGGAACCTTTTGTATTACAGTGCTACCTACATCCGTGCAGCACAATTACAGACCCAAAATCTTCCTTGATTTGTTTTCCCATTTTGGTATATGCCCGTCATTGTAATCTCAGATTCCACAGACCTTTAGAATTTTGCCTGTCACTTGATTGCCCCTTTCTGATCTCCAGCTGCTTTTTTTATATATATACAAATAAGAACAAAACTCAGCTCTCACCTTTGTGGGTCTGTGCAGCCATGGGCATCCTAATTTCAAGGACATGCAGATATAAAGCAGAATCTCAGACTGCTATTTTAAAGTAAGTTTGTAACACTTTTCCATGCAAGCATGGAAATGTAGTTTGGTGTAAACCAAATCAAACCAGTCACTGGGATTGAAAACTTGCAACTGCTTTTTTTCCCTAAAGATCATAGTATATTCACAATCTCAAACTTTCATGTATGGAAAAAAAAATATCCATAGGTCCTTTCATTTTGGGACAAGCCCATGTCAATTGACAGTTGACAATGGTAGTGCTACTTAGATTACCACATTTGGCACTAGTCACCACCTATAGCTAACTCTCCTCCTTGGCTGAGCAGCTATTGTGGCCTCGGTCAAGACACAAGGAGGGGCAGTTTGACAGCATGAGAGGCAGCATGGTTTAGTGAACCACACGAGGGGCTGAGAATAAGGAACTGATTGCAGCCCAACATTGCTTCCTTCTTTGGTCCTTGACAAGTCACTTAAGGCACCGTTATCAAAGTGGAGTGCCTCTGAAAAACAAGTTTCAGAGTAGCAGCCGTATTAGTCTGCATCCGCAAAAAGAAAAGGAGTACTTGTGGCACCTTAGAGACTAACAGATTTATTTGAGCATAAGCTTTCGTGAGCTACAGCTCACCTCATTGGATACATGCAGTGGAAAATACAGTAGGGGGATTTTATATACACAGAGAACATGAAACAATGGGTGTTCCCATACACACTGTAACGAGAGTGATCAGGTAAGGTGAGCTATTACCAGCAAGAGAGAAGAAAATCTTTTGTAGTGATAATCAAGGTGGGCCATTTCCAGAAGTTGACAAAAACATGTGAGGAACACTAGGGGGAAAAATTAACATGGGGAAATAGTTTTACTTTGTGTAATGACACATCTACACCCAGTCTTTATTCAAGCCTAATTTAATGGTGTCCAGTTTGCAAATTAATTCCAATTCAGCAGTCTCTCGTTGGCGTCTGTTTTTGAAGTTTTTTTGTTGTAATATTACGACTTTTAGGTCTGTAATCGAGTGACCAGAGAGACTGAAAAAAGAAAAGGAGTACTTGTGGCACCTTAGAGACTAAAATTTATTTGAGCATAAGCTTTCGTGAGCTACAGCTCACTTCATCGGATGAAGTGAGCTGTAGCTCACAAAAGCTTACGCTCAAATAAATTTGTTAGTCTCTAAGGTGCCACAAGTACTCCTTTTCCTTTTGCAAATACAGACTAACACGGCTGCTACTCTGAAACCTGTCATTATGCAAGGCAGAGAGATTGAAGTGTTCTCTGACTGGTTTTTGAATGTTATAATTCTTGACGTCTGATTTGTGTCCATTTTTTTTTTTTACGTAGAGACTGTCCGGTTTGGCCAATGTACATGGTAGAGGGGCATTGCTGGCACATGATGGCATATATCACATTGGTAGATGTGCAGGTGAACGAGCCTCTGATAGTGTGGCTGATGTGATTAGGCCCTATGATGGTGTCCCTTGAATAGAGATGTGGATACAGTTGGCAACGGGCTTTGTTGCAAGGATAGGTTCCTGGGTTAGTGTTTTTGTTGTGTGGTATGTGGTTGCTGGTGAGTATTTGCTTCAGGTTGGGGGGCTTCTGTAAGCAAGGACTGGCCTGTCTCCCAAGATCTGTGAGAGTGATGGGTTGTCTTTCAGGATAGGTTGTAGATTCTTGATGATGCATTGGAGAGATTTTAGTTGGGGGCTGAAGGTGACGGCTAGTGGCGTTCTGTTATTTTCTTTGTTGGGCCTGTCCTGTAGTAGGTAACTTCTGGGTACTCTTCTGGCTCTGTCAATCTGTTTCTTCACTTCAGCAGGTGGGTATTGTAGTTATAACAATGCTTGATAGAGATCTTGTAAGTGTTTGTCTCTGTCTGAGGGGTTGGAGCAAATGCAGTTGTATCGTAGAGCTTGGCTGTAGACAATGGATCATGTGGTGTTGTCTGGATGAAAGCTGAAGGCATGTAGGTAAGTACAGCGGTCAGTAGGTTTCCGGTAGAGGGTGGTGTTTATGTGACCATCGCTTATTAGCACTGTAGTGTCCAGGAAGTGGATCTCTTGTGTGGACTGGTCCAGGCTGAGGTTCATGGTGGGATGGAAATTGTTGAAATCACGGTGGAATTCCTCAAGGGCTTCTTTTTCCATGGGTCCAGATGATGAAGATGTCATCAATGTAGCGCAACTAGAGTAGGGGCGTTAGGGGATGAGAGCTGAGGAAGCGTTGTTCTAAGTCAGCCATAAAAATGTTGGCATACTGTGAGGCCATGAATGTACCCATATCAGTGCCATTGATTTGAAGGTATACATTGTCCCCAAATGTGAAATAGTTATGGTTGAGGACAAAGTCACAAAGTTCAGCCACCAGGTTTGCCGTGACATTATCGGGGATACCGTAAAGTAAAACTAGTTCCCCATGTTTATTTTTCCCCCTACTGTTCCTCACATGTTCTTGTCAACTGCTGGAAATGACCCACCTTGATTATCACTCTCGTTACAGTGTGGATGGTAACACCCATTGTTTCATGTTCTCTGTGTATATAAAATCTCCCCACTGTATTTTCCACTGCATGCATCTGATGAAGTGAGCTGTAGCTCACAAAAGCTTATGTTCAAATAAATTTTTTAGTCTCTAAGGTGCCACAAGTACTCCTTTTCTTTTTTCTGAAAAAAAAGGCCACTTTCATTTGTGCATCTAACTTATAACACTCACAGAGGGCCTGTTGTAACAGTTGAGGAGTTATGTCTGTGAAGTATTATAAAACTCACCAGAATTTACACAAAACCCTCCAGTGTCTGGGAACCTAGCAGCTCCCAAAGCCCCAGATTGTTTGGACGTCATCACTTGCAAAACTTCTCTAATGTTGGCAAAGAGCAAAGGTACACAGAGTCCAGCATAAACAGCTGTGTTCCACTTCTACTGCTCCATGAGGTTATGAGGTGAGACCTAAAGATCCAATTCTCCACAACAACACACTATACGTCAGTTACTATTATTACATAGTATTGCTGTCCAAACATATAGTAATGCATAGCCATTTTCCTCTTTTCATGTCTTCTTTGACTATGTCATTGTATAACAGAACCTTGCAAAAGTTTTGGTTGTTTGAAGTCTGTTTCAAATCCATGGATTTTTGTGTTCAATACTAAAACATTCTCCTGTAATATTCTCCTTTTGTAGAGTGATTCTTACTACAGATTGTTTAACCAGACGAGAAAATGTGTCAGTCAAGCAGTAGGTAAAGTAAAATCAAGTTTGTTAGAGATGAAAAGAAGGAATAGGAGGACCCAGAGGCGGATTGAATATTTATTGCAGTACTTGTTCCCCTCAACCCAATTGTCGAGTAATCACTGAGTTAATCACATTATGCTCTTTTATCTAAGTTAATATGTAAATACCCACATTTACTACACCACCCACAAAACCCTTATTTAGTAATATGAATGCCCATAAAATGAATATTAATAGCTATATACCAAATATAATTATACCCGCCCCTGTTTACTGTTTATACCATTAAGCGTATTATACAGACATTTTTACCTTGAAGATACATTTCTTTGCAGTAATTGAAGCCACAAGTTCCCTTAATCAGCAGTTCACAGAGGAGGGAGGAAGGGGCCATGACCCCGAGATCGTTTATGTAGCTGGGAAAGGAAGGGAGTGGGGAGATACCACTTCTTCACACAAAGGGTATCCCTCAGACAACCACATTCCTTATGTAGCTGCAACGCTTATCTATCCTTAACAAGCAGAAGGGGAGGGAAAAGGGTGGCAACTTTATCTATCAAGCAAAGAAATTTGTGTGCCTGTGCCTTCCTCCCTATAGTTGTTACCCATGTTTTTACTTAACCCTTACATACCCCAACAAAGTTATCATCAAATATGTATTTTAGAAAAAGTAATCAAAACTGTAAATACAAATATTAACTACAAATATATAAATATCAGATGTTGAAGTGTTGTTTGACAAAGTGTTTATAATGTTAAATATTGAGAAAATTGCTCTCAAAGTATGATAAATACTTTTAAAAACAAAAGGATGAAAATTGTTCAGAGAATGGATAAACAATAGATAGGCTCTTTATATTTTAAATATTTTTTCAAGAATTATCTCTCATTTGAAAATATATTCTATATTTCTTTATAATATTATTTACAAAAATTAAACGTGACTCTGTTCATGAAATATTTCTCAAATAGTTTATGCAATCTCCCGAGAGAGAGAGATTTATATCTATATATTATCGTGAATTTCTGAATCTTTGTTAAATAAAGTGTAAGATGATTTTATTTTTAAATTGATTAAAATTGATTTTATAGCAGCAGAGATGTACATAGTTGCTCATAACAGTAACAAAAAAAAAAAAAAAAGAAGGAAAAAGCCAGAAGAAAGGTGATAGCTCCAAACTGCTTATCCTCCACTGATAAATTTTCAGACCCTATGTTCTGTCCTGGATGTGTTCCCACCAACCCATAAGTTTAAGAGCTTTTGACAGTATACTTTGGTGATACCTTTGAAAGTGAAGATAGCTAGAATGGAGTTTTGTAAGATGCAGAGATTGATATAATTAAATTTTAGTGCAGTCAGCCCAAGGCTTTATTGGTCCCAGCACGAAATAAGTTGCGTGAGAGCCTCTAAAGACTTCCACAAACAGCTTAGTGTGTGAAGGGACACACACTGGCAGCTCGGGAAGGGAAGCTCAGAGGATTTCAGGCCTGCTCTAGTGACCACTAAAATGAATAGAAAGTCTCCCATTGGATTAAATAGGAGATGATTAGGAAATTTACCAGAATGATATTGCCCTGAGAACTGTTGATTAGTGCATTTGTTTAAGGAGACGCTTTAGGTCATCAAGCAATTTGTGAAGGTGTGTGGGACGGGTTAATGTGAGCCAATAAGTGGTGCTAAGAAGTGGTCAAAGAAGGAAGTGCTGATTGTGTACAGCCTACCACACATTCAATGCTTGTGGAACCACACATTTGCAGATAACTAGGAACATCCCTAAATTTCAAATCCTCTTGAGAATAATGGGTTCAAAATTTAGCAATAGAACTGAAGATTACATGATAAAGATAAAATCTGACATCGTTTGATTAAACATAAAAAGATGTTTACTGTAAACTATGTCCATCGGCCAACAGTCTGAATACATAATCTTAGATAATGCCATGTTAGTGATTTAAACCTTGGGAGACATGAAGACAAATGACCTCCAAAGTCAAAGCTATAAAAAGAAGAGAACATTTCAACTGGAAAAGGTAAAGAATTGCCCTGGGGAGACCTCCCAGTCAAGATCTAAGTGGGAGTTCAAAAGAAACAAAGTGACACTGCAGTAAGTTGGTAAATCCAGAACATGAAGACCCGGTGAAAAGTGGGAATCTGTGGGGAAGGTGAACAATCAAAGTGGGGAAAAAGGCAGACAAGAGGAAATATAGAGGGGAAATCTAATGAATATCTTATATGTCTGTATACTAATGCAAGAAGTATGGGGAATAAATAGGAAGCACTAGAGATAGTAGTGAATAATCACAATTATGACATAATTGATAACACAGAGACTTGGTGGGATAATTCACATGCTTGGAATATTAGTATAGAAGTGTACAACTTTTTCAGGAAGGACAGGCAGGGAAAAATGGAGGAAGTGTTGACTTGCATATCAAATATGTACACATTTGCACTGAGGTTGAGATAGAAGTGGCGGCAGACCAGTTGAAAGTCTCTGGGTAAGGATAAGAGGGGTAAAAAATATCCCAAAGATAATGTCATGCTAGAGGTTTACTGTAGACCACGTAACCAGGAAGAAGAGGTGGATAAGGCTTTTTTTAAACAGATAACAAAATTATCCAAAGCACAGGACTTGGTGGTGATGGGGGAAATTCAACTACCCGGGCATCTGTTGGGAAAACAGTACAGCACGCATAGCTTATCCAACAAGTTCTTGGAATGTATTGGAGACATTTTTTTTTTCATTTCAGAAGGTGGAGAAAGCTTCTAGTGGAGAGTTTATTCTAGATTTGATTCTGACAAATGGGGAGGAACTGGGTGCGAATTTGAAGGTGGAAGGCAAGTTGGGTGAAAGTGATCATGAAATGATGAGTTCATGATTCTAAAGAATAGTAGACGGGGAAACAGCAGAACAGCAGACAATGGACTTCAAGAAGGCAGACTTCAGCAAACTCAAGGAATTAGTAGGTAAGATCCCATGTGAAACAAATTTAAGGGAAAAAAGAGTTCAGGGGAGTTGGCAGTTTTTCAAAGAAATATTATTAAGGGCATAAAAGCAAAGTCTACTATTGTGTCAGAAAGATACATGATATGAAAAGAGGACAGGAGAGATCCCAGAGCACAGGAAAAGAACAAATATGGTACCTATCTATAAAAAGGGGAGTAAGGACAATCCAGGTAATTGTAGATGAGTCAGCTTAACTTTAGTACCCAGCTTGTCCCTAGCTTAACCAGGAGATCTTCAATGACCTGAAACTCAAAAAAAGAATTATACAAAAAGTGGAAACTAGGTTAAATTATGAAGAATAAATATAGGAATATACCATAAGCATGTAGGGACAAAATTAGAAAGCCGAGGCACAAAACAAGATTAAACTAGTTAGAGACATAAAGGACAACAAGACAACATTTTACAAATACATGATAAGCAAGAACATGACCAAGGACAGAGTAGGTCCATTACTCAATGAGGAAGGAAACACCATAGCAGAAAGTGAAGAAATGACCGAAGTGTCAAATGCCCTTTCTGTTTCAGTTTTCACCCCCCAAAATTAACACTGATTGGATGACTAACATAGTGACTATCAGTGTAAATGGGGCAGGATTTGAAGTTAAAATTGGGAAAGAACAAGCTAAGAATTACTTAGACAAGTTAGATGTCTTCAAGTCAGCAGGGCCTGACAAAATACAGCCTAGAATACTTAAGAAACTGGCTGAAGAGATCTCTGAGCCAAGCCATTAGCTATTATCTTTGAGAACTTGTGGAGGACAGGAGAGATCCCAGAGGATAGGAAAAGAGCAAATATAATATCTATCTATAAAAGGGGAAGAAGGACAACCCAGGGAATTGTAGAGCCGTCAGCTTAATTTCACTACCCAGAAAGATAATGCAGGAAACAATCAAACAACCATTTTGTAAGCGCCTAGAAGATAAGGTGGTAAGTAACAGTCAACATGGATTTGTCAAGAACAAATCATGTCAAACCAACCTAATATCCTTCCTTGACAGAGCAACAAGCCTTGTGAATAGGAGGAAAGTATTAGATGTGATATATCTTGACTTTAGTAAGACTTTTGATACTTTGCATGACCTCATAAGCAAACTAGGGAATTATAGCATAAGCAAATCTACTATAAAGTGGGTGGAACAACTGATTGGAAGATCATACCTAAAGTATAGTTATCAATGATTTACGGTCAAGCTGGAAGGGCATATAGAGTGGGGTCCCACAGGGATCTGTCCTGGGTCTAGTTGTATTCAAAAATCTTCATAAATGATTTGGATAATAGCATAGAGAGTACACTTATAAAGTTTGTGGACGATACCAAGCTGGGAGGGGTTGCAAGTATTTTGGAGGGCAGTATTAGAATTCAAAATAGTCTTGAGAAACTGGAGAAATGTTCTGAGAGAAACATGATGAAATTCAGTAAGGACAAATGCTAAGTACTGCACTTAGGAAGAATAATCAATTGCACAAATACAAACAGGGAAATGACTGCCTAGGAAGGAGTACCGCAGAAAAGGATTTGGGGGTTATAGTGGATCACAAACTAAATGTGTGTCAACAAAGTGATATTGTAGCAAAAATAGCAAACATCATTCTGGGATGTATGGGCACGAGTGTTGTAGGCATGACACAAAAAGTGATTCTTTCACTACTCAGCACTGGTAAGGCCTCAACTGGAATACTGTGTCCAATTTTGAGCACCACACTTCAGGAAAGATGTGGACTAATTAGAAAAAGTCCAGACCTATGAAAACATGACCTATGAGGGAAGATTGAAAAAACTGGGTTTGTTTTGTCTGGAGAAGAGAAGAATGAGGAGGGACATGATAACAGTCTTCAAGCACGTAAAAGGCAGTGTAACAGAGTCCTTGATGGTTCCTCCCTCCCCGCCCTCTGTTATAAAGCAGAGAGTGATGAATTGTTCTCCTTATCCACTGAGGACAAGACAAGAGGTAATGGGCTTAAATTGTAGCTAAGGAAATGTAGGGTAGACATTAGGGAAAACTTCCTAACTGGAAGGGTAGTTTAGAATTGGAACAAATTATTTAGGGAGGTTGTGGAATCTCCGTCACTGGAGGGTTTTAAGAACAGTTCAGGGGTCTGGATTAGATGACCTATCATGGTCCTTTCCAGTCCTACATTTCTATGATTCTGTGAAATACAAACCCCTATGAAAATGAATTAAGGTGATTACTGATGTAAAAGGTATATGACTAATGAGTGTATTATAAACTGTCTACTTTCCAATAGCATAAGATAATATTGCAGGCACATTTTTGCACAAACTCAAGGTCTCAGTGCAAGACCAGAGGAAGAGGAGCAATAGAAAAGGTAACTTTAGCCTTTCTTGTGTTCCCCTGATCATGGTGCCAGCCTTGCTCTGGACCAGTCCCTAGAATATAAGTAAAATCTGCTCGAATTTGCATCCAGCTGCCTGTACCCCTAAGGAGCTGTACCAGCACCCAGGGATTACTGGGGCATAGAATCACTTTAAGAACATTCTTTTACATTTAGGGAAGCCCCCTATTCTGGGGGCTGAACCTCGGTGTGCCCTTTGTTACAAAATTCCAAGACCAGGCAGCTTTCTGGGTGCTTTGTACTGCCAGAGAAAAACTGGGATTAAAAAGAGAGAGAGAGAGAGAGAGATCACAGTAAAAGGTAAATGAAAAGACACAAAAAAGAAGAAAGAAACATATGTATATTTCTTAACAAAAAATGATTAGATGATATCTCTGGGGTCATGAAATTTTCAGGAAATAATATAATACAAGATAAAACCATTGTCTGCTGCAAAAACAGTTTAAGGCTTGGTATACAAAGGAAAATAAAATGAAACAGAAAGTTTCTAGTCAATAATACGTATTACAAAATGTGTACAAAAGTTTGTATTTACCCATTAGCACAAATATTAAGTTAATGGTGTTAATGTTTTAAAACAAACAATTCTTCCAGTTTTCATTGTATCTCAATGGACAGTACTGAATGGCAAAATTCACCCAAAACCACAAAAGACACCATATGACTGTATATCGCCATCTAACATCATGGTGAGAGAAAGAACTGGAATTCAATTAGATGCCGTCTGAAGCACTCTCCAATGATAAATCAAGCATTTCTTATTAATTCATAGTCAGCAGCATAATACAGTTAGAAAAAAGTTTTATTCATGACTTGAATGAGCAGAGGGCAATCCTCGCTAGGTGTGGAAAGAGTTTCCTGAAATTTTTCCTTGTCACTACACACTGCGAGCAAGGCCCAGGCACTACAGAATTGCTTTCTTGCCACAGTAGAAGCATGCACAGGAGAACTACTGCCAGAACTGATTTCCAGGCTTGATTACCTACTAATCATCCAGACTGTGCATAAAACTTTCTTCTAGAGACCACAAAGTCTGACTTCACATAATTTCCCAAAGCCTCCCCATTCCACAGAGAAAAGCATAACAGTAAATGCAGCATTGTCTCCTAATGAGTCCCTCCTGATAAGTGAGTCCCTTCCTGAGGTTGGTGAGTGCACAGCAAGGAGCCTCTCCTCTTTCTGAGCACCTGAGATGCCATGGTAAAGAGCCCAGCAAGTACTCCTAACTGATCCACTCAGAGAAAGCAAGAGAAGCAGCTTCAATAATCAGGCAGAGAAAACACCAGCGTAGAGTGCAAAATAAAAAACAGGGAGAAGCAAAGAGCTTGTGTCCTACCACAGCAAAGAATGTTGACTGAGCAGCTTCAAAGGAAGTATGGTCCTGTACCTGGAGCAGTCGATAATGGAACTGCTTAAACTTCACGGCAAGCCACCACACAGTCCTATTGTAGATAGTCTTATTAATTAATTATTATTGTTATTCATAGTCTATTCATTATAGTCTGATTTGTTCTGTTTCTCTGAATGTTAAGCAATAGCTCCTGCAAGAAAACAATACAATTAGATGTGGTGGAACTCATCTTTGATACTGAGAAATACAGTCTGTTCTGCCTAAATCTCTCTCTGAGTAAGAATGATTCTTAGGTGTAGCTGCTGCCTAAAGTTATAGCTACACAAGCGAACACAAACCAAATCATTACAGGTAAGTGGGGGAGCATGGGTCTGATGAAATATTTATGAGCATGAAGGAAAGGTTTGGGCTGCATATTTATTTTGTACCCCAGTCACTCAGCTATAAGGTTGATTTTTTCATAATTTCTATTATATTATGCAAATCACTTTCCCCTTGAAATATTTTTCTGCTAAAGAATGTTAATTTCTATTCAATCAGCTAAACTGCATGTTTGATATGAGTCCATATGTTTCTGCTAATGTACTCTTCCAAAAACCACTTGTATAGTTTAGCACTCTGAAAATAAATACAATCATTTCCAACATTCATTTTCAGTGTAATTAGTTGCCTGAAGGCATTGGTAGATCAGTTTTCAGTGGAAGAAATGTAAAAATGAATAGCTATACTGGTTCTCAACCAAATATTCTCTCTACATGTGAATGTCTGGATAGCTCTTTAGGAAAAATCCTTGCTGGAACCAGTCTTGATCGGTAAATATTCATTTATTAAACTAACAAACCAATGAAAAAAGTAATTCACATCATAAACTCATAATTTGGATGGTAAATTCTTCAGACAGGAACACAGGGATTAATTCTGATCTCTTTTACACAGGCTTTACAGTCATGTAACTCCATTATATTTACTCTGGATTTACACCTCTGCAAGAGAGGAGAATCAGATAAATTGTCTTTTATCTTTAAAATTCCACACATTTATGCATCTGTATAAATAAATTAAAACAATCATCACCATAATAAAATCAAGAGAATGTATGTAGCAGTTTTTGTCAGGGTAGGTGAGAGGAGCAAATTACAGTCAGAATATTCAGTTCTGAGCGTAGCTCCTCCTACAGTCATAACTACTTTCTCCCCCAAGTTTTATAGAACTTTTCACTCATTTCACCAGTTGATTCACTCACTTTAAGGGGGGAAAATACCACATTATAATATCAGCATAAGCACTATTCTGCAGAGTTTTCCCTAGCAAATTTATCATGAATGCACAATGCCTTTCAAATGTATGAAAAACTTGCAATCCCTTTTAAAAATGCATAGGTGCGTCTGATCTCAGTTACAGCCTTGTAAAATCCAAAATAACTGCACTGAAAGTAATGGAGATTCACACTGGTGCATCCGATGAAGTGAGCTGTAGAAAGCTTATGCTCAAATACATTTGTTAGTCTCTAACAGACCCATCAGTTACCCTGATCAAATTTTTCAAAACACCCAATGACAATATAAATGTAACAAAAATTAATCAACCTCTTTATATTGAACAAATTGCTTTTTTAAACTGTTTTTATATATTATACACTATTTTTATATACCTGAAAGAGGGGAAGAGAGAGCATAATGTACATACAAATCTATCTAGCTTCTATCCCAATTAGTGTATCTAATAACTCATTTTCAGAGAGAAATCAAATAATTTTGGTTATACAAAGGAAGGTTAAGATATAGATATTCAGGCCTGTCTGTAAAGGCCTATACTCTAAGAATTTAGATGTATTCTTATCACTTAGCTAGTTATAGAGGTATAAAAGAAAGAATCAAAATCACTGTCTGCCGGTGTAAGGGCCTTCTCTCACTGTGACAGTCTGAGGCCCTGTTCTTAGGCTAAGGCCTTTGGCTAAGCAGCAGAGGCAGCCATAAACTGGGAAGCGAAGGGTCACATCCTCACATTCCAAACTAGTCACATTGAAAGAAGGTGCTATTGGGCTGTTAGGAACACAATCCTGTCCTGATCATGCCTATCGCCTCCAGAGAAAGGGAAGTGCCTAGAAGATGTAAAAGGAAACTTAGTTTGATAGCATCCTGTCTGGCAAGAACTCACTTATCAATAGCTGGGATGTGAAATCCCCATTTCTTTGTTGTTCTGTCACTGTAGTCCCCATTTCCCTATTGTTTGTCTGTATAATCTCTGTCTGGTTCTGTGATTGTTTCTGTCTGCTGTATTATTAATTTTGCTGGGTGTAAACTAATTAAGGTGGTGGGATATAATTGGTTAAATAATCACGTTACAATATGTTAGGATTGGTTAGTTACATTTCAGGAAAATGATTGGTTAAGGTATAGCTAAGCAGAATTCAAGTTTTATTATATAGTCTGCAGTCAATCAGGAAGTAAGTGGTGGAAATGGGAATGGGGGTGGGGAAATTGGAATCATGTTTTGCTAAGGGGGGGGGGGGTGGGAACAGGGACACAGGTAAGGCTGTGTGGTGTCAGAGCTGGGAAGGGGGACACTAAGGAAGGAAACTGGAATCATGCTTGCTGGAAGTTCATCCCAATAAACATTGAATTGTTTGCACCTTTGGACTTTGGGTATTGTTGCTCTCTGTTCATGCAAGAAGGACCAGGGAAGTAAGCGGGTGAAGGAATAAGCCCCTAACATCTTGGTGCCATGACTTGGATACATTGGGTAGGTGAGTGGCAGCCTGTAAGTTCCCCTCCCCAACAGTCCATGCAGCTGCTTGGAGGGGGTATCGCGAACTCTCGTGATGGTAGTTGCAGGTTCTGGCAAGCCAGGGTAAAGGATTTTTTGGATAAATGGATAAGGAAGAACCAGGGCCCATACCAGGTGCAGGGGTCAACCTGGGATAAGATTAAAAGGACATGGAGGAAGTGTTAGGGGACCCAGAGGGATAGGGGGTGGCTGAGGAGGCCACCATCCTTGGTATATGGGTAGTGGAAGAAGGTCCCTGCCCAATGGGGACTGAATGCCTTCCAGGGAAAGGAGGCACTTCTGTCTGCTTGTGAGAGGTTTGAAGTAAGGGCAGCATTATGGGAAGCTGCCAGTAATCTTTCAAGTTTGGTGCTGCTTCAGCAAGGGCTGCTGAAGTGTTGTAAATTAGTTAGGGTGGTTAAAGATGATTTTGCACAACAGGGTTTAAAGTCGAAAGTAGAGTTAACAGACTACCTTTAGAGACTGGAGCTGGAAGTTGGTCCTAGGGGAGTGGAGAGGGAAAATTAAAAAAAAAAAGGTTTCAAAGTGCAAAATGGCAGGGTTTGCAGGAGCAGGTAACAATCCCTACTCTTCTCCCAGAGACAGGATGAGAACCTGGGGATAAGGGTTCCCAACTGTTGCAACCCAGGGAGCCTACTCTTGGCTCAGAGCTAACTATATCCTTTTCTTCTTTTCCTTCTTCTTTTTCTCGGTTTACTTAATTTGCTGCTGGTAGCCGATATTTTAAACTGACCTGACAGGCTTAATTGGTTTCTTTCCACCTCTTCCCCCTGCCTTTCCACACTTTTATTTTTCTGAAGTTTTAATGGAGGGTACTTTGGACACTTATGTGAAATGTTTTTGGTTTTTTGGACAAAGTATGATAGAGGTCTGCTGTATTCCACTGGAATTTTTGAAGTAAAAGATCCATGGGTATCCATGGAGACAAATGTTTTACTGCCTCTTTGAACAGTCTCAAGGTAAAGACAGCACAGGTTAAGGCAGCTGTGTGGAAATAATTGTAGTTGGTGGCTAAGTTGTTACAGACAAATTGCACCTACCTTAAACAACTAAATGTAGGAGTAAGTGATTTAAAGAAGTGAGTGAAAAGTTACAAATAGCTTTTGCAAAAATTGATAATACAGGGTTTGCAGGAAAGTAAACATTTGGGAGTTGTGAAAATGATAAAAGGGAACTATTGTGAAGATGTTAAGAGTAACAGTTGTGGTGTTACAAGAAGGAAGTTTTTGTTTAATGATAAAACCCAGTTATATAAATGTAACTGTATGTGCAACTCTGTGCAGTCACATTGGATGGAAGCTTGGCAATTAAATTATCCAAGGGGGTCAAGTAGAGTGGCTACTACCACCACTATGCTTCCGTCCCCAGAAGCCTTTACAGCTATTCTGAGGAAAATGGGCCCTTTTCCCACAGAAATGGTCTATAAGGAACTGCTGCAGGCAGCAGGCAAAGAGATAATCTGATCAAAATTATTTGACTATTGGGTCATGTAATCAAAATCACTAAAGGAATGTAAGGGGTTTCTATTGGAACTTAACTTGGCTGCCCCTGGTTGTGTCTAGTTGTACAAGATGGGAGTTAATTCAGGTACAGTTGTGTAAAAGAGTAATCGCAGTGCAAGAAACGTTAGGCAAAAGAGAATTTTGTGTGTGCACAGGTAAAAGAAAAGGAAAAGGGGAGGAATGATGGGAACACTAAGCCTTGGGATGGCTCTGGGGGATCAGATTGTTGCTTTGGTGGGTGTGCATAAAAACTCTGTGGGCACGGGGGAGGCAGTTACACCTTGTGTAAAATTAATATGGCTAATATAATGTTATGGAGGTTAAACTATGGAAGGAATGTTCATTTTCCCAGGACGTGTGCAGTGTACATTGGAAAAGGGTAAAAGAAATGCAAACAAAACATGGTACTTAAATAAAATCCTATTAGGGCTCCAAAAGGGGCCACAATAGGTTGTGCTTTCTTTTTCAGATCTTTGTGTGATTTGGAGCAGGAGGTGAAAGTGGAAAGTAATCAGAACTCTAGTGGAAGTGGATTGTGTCCCTTTTAAGACCATCTCTTAGCTGCTAATAGCTTTGGATCCAAAAGCAAGCTAGAAAGCCTTGTGTAAATGCAAATTACCTAGCTGATGCAAATAATAAATACATCTGGTCAGCAAACAAGTTACTAGAAGACTCAGATTATGGCCCTCCAGGAAAGGGAGGTGAAAAAAACAAGTCAAGCTTGAAAATAAGGGGAATAGATTAACCCTAAAGTGTGTGTGTGTGTGTGTGTGTGTGTGTGTGTGTGTGTGTACAGTGCAGAAATCTAAAGCTGTGTCTCAGCTATTACCTGAGAATAAACTTAATGCTTGGTACAGCAGAGAAACTGTTGCAAACCTGGTCAGTTGTACAAGAGGGGAAACTGAGGTACACCATCTCATGAATTTCATAAATGACCAGTGAGTGGGGTAATTCACTAGCCTGACTATAGAACAAAATAAGGACAGCCTGGAGGTAATTCTTCTGTTTTTCCAACAATTAGCATGGAAATTTGTAAAAGAAAGTGGTATTATTATTAAGCAATAATCTGTCCCCACCAGGGGGGTGGAAATTATTTCTTTTGTTTTTCAGACACTCTACAAGCAAGCTGGCGCTAGAGGAAAAATAACCCAGAATACCATGGATCTATGTTTTGTGTTGTTTGTCTGTGGTGTTTGTCTTGTTGCTAACATTGTTGTGTTTCAATAAACAAAAAACCTCATGATGTGGGTGGGGGATGGCTTCAAAAGGCTGACCTTGGGGGGCAGATGTGTATGGGAATGCAAAATGCTCAACTAGGAGGCCAGCACCTGTGTAATAGCTACCATGGTACCTGGAAATGGAACAGCAACTAAGGTGGTCCCAACAAGCCCTATGGAAATAATGAGAAGGGGAGGAGCTCACTGGGAATCAATGGAGGGGTATGCAAAATGGTGTAAATCAAGAGAAGATGTTTGGATGTGCCCCTCTCCTATGACTATGGAGGAGCAGAATCAATGGCCTATGCAAGGGGCGGACAATTGGGTGTTCTGTATATAAGGTGTTTTGCTGGGAATGTACATATTACTGGGGGCACAATTACACCAGCCCATAACCAAACTACACCCATCTACATGCTTATATCTGGACTGTGGTGCACAGATGGATCTGTGAATCTTATTGCCATAAATAATCAAACCAGGGCATACTGCCTGATTCCATATCAAGTGGTTAAACTGGTTTGGACAATATCCCATTTCTCTGTGAACATTCAATGGACTTATGATATGGACAAAAGCACACAAAACCTGCAGGGGCAGCTTGTTGCAACTGCCAGCAACTGGACACATAAGATCTTGACCCTGTCAAAGGAGGAGAGGCAGTGTTTTGGTGATGGCTTAAATGTTGGACCATACTGCAGTGATCAGGACTCGGTGTTGCTGTGGATTTTGTATTGTTAATTGTACTTGTGTCACATTGCATATGGAGATAACCTATAAGTAATGTAGTAAGCCCTACCCACCCTGCAGTGTACTAGACAACCCGGACTCAACCTTCTCGGGCCCACTATAATGGGAAGTCTGGAACGCTAATTGGAATAGGTGTGGTATGCCCATACGAGAGAAGGTGCAGGGCACTATACTACACAAGGGGCAGTGGGACAAATGGAATATCGACACCTTCCACCTTGATGCCTGGCCCTATCAGGAAATGTGTCACCATATGTCCTATGCTTTTCCGGGGATACCTGGGCAGGAGGATCCCAAAAGAAAAAAAAGGGTGGAATGTTAGGATATAGATATTCAGGCCTGTCTGTAAAGGCCTATACTCTAAGAATTTAGGTGTATTCTTATCACTTAGCTAGTTATAGAGGTATAAAAGAAAGAATCAAAATCACTGTCTGCCGGTGTAAGGGCCTTCTCCTACTGTGACAGTCTGAGGCCCTGTGCTTAGGCTAAGGCCTTTGGCTAAGCAGCAGAGGCAGCCATAAGCTGGGAAGGGAAGGGTCACATCCTCACATTCCAAACTAGTCACATTGAAAGAAGGTGCTATTGGGCTGTTAGGAATACAATCCTGTCCTGATAATGCCTATCACCTCCAGAGAAAGGGAAGTAAGCGGGTGAAGGAATAAGCCCCTAACAGAAGGTAATAAATAATTAGAGTAAAAAATATATATGCCTCGGTGAAGTCAGGAATAATAAGTTACTTTCTCTATGATACTTTGCTAAATCTATAATGATAATAAATGAAAAAAAAATATATATATATATATATGTGTGTGTGTGTGTGTATATATATAGTGCTTTCTAAATATACAAGACCCCTGCCAAGAGGAATTTAGGTTCTATTATAGCTAGATGACATGAATTAAGATAGCAAAGCACAGGAAGAGGGAATCTAGTGGGGTGAAAAAATGGCAGAATTTGAGGAAGTGCAATTGGACAAGGAGTTGCAATGATGAGAACCTGAGCAGGATAAAACAGTCAGAACATTTTCAGTAAATTCTGATAGAAGGTAGTAAAAGTGCTTGATTTTTGTCAATGATGTACAATGTACATCTACTTCATATGTATTAGAATATGTGAAAAGGAGAGGAAAGGTACATCCACAGATATTTCAGGCAGGTATGATATTTTCATGGTACCAAGCAGAAAAACCTGCCACTAACAGCTAAATAATTGTGTCATTTAAGCACTTTGTATCTATCTTTAGAATGCTTTGAAAATTTCAAGTCTGAGGGGTCATGCTGTGAGCAACCAAATGAAGTTCCCAGAAGGGATATCATTTTTATTTGACAAGCACATATCAGTCAACTACTGGGAATCTTGTAGGTATGCCAGTCTCCTATGTAACGCTTCAACAACTGAATTGATTTTCTTAGTTTCCTCATTGCCTTGGATTTCTGACAAGCCAACAGTAGTGAAAAATATTCAAATAAGGATTCTTGAAAGTGTCTAGATTGCCAATTTTACTGAAAGGAATTGACTCCATCTGTATTTGCTAGCGATGCTCCTTACCTTGCTTTTGTCCATTTCATCTACAGCCAATAATCTTTACAAATTGCAATGGGTGGATGTTGGCAACTGTAGAGCTATTCTGTCCCCAGACAGACCACTGGTTGAAAGGACATAGTGGATTATAGTGGAATCAGCCTGTTTTTGTGTATAGTTAAATTACTTAATTTTCATTGCATTGTATGGAAACACCTGATATTTTAATGTAGGAAGATGCAAGGGTATACACCCAGATTTGAGGTCTCCCTAAGGTCAGTTGTGAACTTGGGTTTTTCATCTCTCTCTCATACCGCACTCATTACCAGTTATTTGAGTGCCTGCATAGCACAAGAGCTATCACATGGGTTTCATGCTGCCAAGAAGTTACTGAAGAACCTGGCGGGGTGCCTCCAAGTAATAAAAGACTGGGCTATTCTAGTCTCCTCATTATTTCCTCTCTGGATGTTTCTGAGATGTTAATGGATCTGATCTCTTTTTAGATTAGGACAGCAAGTTTCATATATCTGAGCATCTTCTTTAGAATATGCTATAATTGAACACATTCTTCTCTCTTCTCATGTGAGTAGCAGACAATGAGATCATCCTTTGAGGGCAGTCTCTTGCTTTAAAAAATCATCACCAAATAACTACCTCTGTTAAGAAACCACTTTTGTAAGTTCACTGAGTGATTGCTTAAGGCAAGTTTCCCTTCATAACTAGTTAACAGATAACCCTTTTTGTCTTGCCAGGCTCCAAGACTTGTGGGCCACAAATACCTGCAGAGGGAATACAGGTTTTAAACCACAAGTAGGGATGTGGGGACAGTTTCTGGAAGCACAGATCTCCCTCCTCTGCTGAAAGCAGAAGGGACCTCCCTGTTCCCTGGCTTACCCACCCTGCAGTGTACTAGACAAACCGAACTGAACCTTCTCGGGCCCACTATAATGGGAAGTCTGGAACACTAATTGGAATAGGTGTGGTATGCCCGTACGAGAGAAGGTGCAGGGCACTATACTACACAAGGGGCAGTGGGACAAATGGAATATCGACACCTTTAGCAGAGATCTGTCACAGCTCCTGCTCCTCCTTTACTGATTTCATGAGAGCTCCCCTTCCTGGTGCACTCTTGATTGACTACTCACCACAAAAATCCTATCCAAAAGGATCATCTTTATTTGGTAGGTTTCATCGTCTTGTGGCAGATAGAATCATAGAATATCAGGGTTGGAAGGGACCTCAGGAGGTCATCTAGTCCAACCCCCTGCTCAAAGCAGGACCAATCCCCAACTAAATCATCCCAGCCATATCACTTGTCAAGCCTGACCTTAAAAACTTCTAAGGAAGGAGATTCCACCACCTCACTAGGTAACTCATTCCAGTGCTTCACCACGCTCCTAATGAAAAAAGTTTTTCCTAATATCCAACTTAACCTCCCCCACTGCAACTTGAAGTTGCAACTTTACAATCTAAGTCCCCAAAATAAGGCATAAGCTGTGTATGGGCTCTCTGCATAGGGGTGAACTTAACTCATAGGTATATCTGCACTTGAATTTTTAGTTGTGATTTTATACATGCTAACTAACATGATTGTGAGTAATACTGTATACACTACATAAAGGTTTGTTCCTGGACCCACCATTTTTCCCTGTCATGTTTAACCTTAGCTGCAGCTGTAAACTTGTGTCCTGTCTCTACTAGAACTTAAAATCATGTTGATCAGCATGTTAAAAATGACTAAAAATTCAACATACCATACAGAATGCAGGCGGCAACATATCAGATGTCTTCTCCCTTTGGGAAGGACCTCTTGGTGTCTCCCTTTCACTGGAACTCTGGATCTCCACCTGCTCAGTCATCTCTATGGCACTGGATATATAGCACCCTTTTTTTGTGAGGTGACTGCAACCCATCTGAGTATCTCAGAGCAATGGTTCAAGCGTCTCATCACTGTGCCACATGCCTTGCTGTTCCCAATATAAGAATATACCTAAGTGACAAGTATTCTTATTATCACCCTCAGCTACGCACAAATACACAGAGTCCATGAATAAGTCTAAATAAACTGATATTCAAACTCTTACCTAAGAAATTGAAAATCCTAGATCAGAAATACATATGCTTTGAGCAGTTTCAAATTATGTATATGCAATTGGCTTGTAAGTGTTGTCAGCGCTAACATTTATTCTCCCTTGTTAGGCTAGTTTGAGGGAGATGATTTGTTGCCTTGTAAAAGCTCAGCGTAAACATACAGGGGTGGTTTTACACATTATAGGAAATGGTTTCATTATGGCAAGAGGTTTTATGGTTCCATTATGGCAAGAGGCACCAAATATCTAAGCTGAACATTGGTGGGGCTGGTGGCCCACTAGAAGAGAAACTGCATTTTTTAGTATCTGTGGATCACACATATTTCCATAAATGCTGTTGCTTTCTATTTGCTTTGCAAAAGCATATTGAAATAATAATATTGGAGAGGAAACTGTAAAGGATAAACCTGTAAAATATATTAGCTGTGAGCTTGGCAAACAAAAATGTATTACTTGAAGCAGCAAGTTCTGTCTCATGTTTAATTTTTTGTTACACTGCAGCTGTGCTCTTCTAATAGCTTTAGTTCTTTACTTAGTATTTATATTTCTTTAGCATGGACATTTATTTAAAATGTTGTAAATGTTGCATTAAGAACACCAAAAATAAATTAAACAAATCTAATCCTCTATGAAAGGGTTTTGAATTTTTTTCATAATGTGGACTAATATTCCCTCTTTTATATAGTCACTTTATGCCCCTCCCTCTGGTAGTGCTGGAACAATTATTATAGTGGGGGGCTGAAGGCAGAAACCAAGTATTCGGATTGTTGTTACTACTTCAAGCCAGGGGGTTATTACTATTTCAAGCCCCAGCACCCTATTTCCAGCACGATGCCTTCCCCCCAGATACTGACAAATGCCTTGGACCAAATTTGAACTTTTTTGTTTTCATTTCAGAAGTTTTCCTCTATCAAGCAAAGATTTATAGTTGTATAGACTTGCAGTAACATTTTCAAAAACATCTATGTGACTTAGAAAAAAGAAAAGGAGGACTTGTGGAACCTTAGAGACTAACAAATTTATTTGAGCATAAGCTTTCGTGAGCTACAGCGAAAGCTTATGCTCAAATAAATTTGTTAGTCTCTAAGGTGCCACAAGTACTCCTTTTCTTTTTGCGGATACAGACTAACACGGCTGCTACTCTGAAATATGTGACTTAGGACCCTAAGTCTTGTTTTCAAAAGGGACTCCGAAATCACTTCATTGCTTTTGAAAATGGTACCTTTTTTTTCAATCTGCCTTTCCTGTATGTTTGTATATTGTATGTTTATGAAAAAATTAAAATTCTTTATGCAAAAATAAAAAAAATCAGGACAATTATGGTATATTTGGAGTAATAGTAAATAAGGTTCAAATTCTATTGATCAGCTACATGGGTATAAATTAGCAGAATTTAGCCAAGCAATCCTGGGGCAAATTAGAAAAAAAACTGTGGTCTTTAACAATAAATTAGATGGTGCCTTTCCTGAATCTACTTTATTGGAAACAAATACTTAACAAACAAACAAACATCACTCTGCCTTTGCTGCTGGATAGTGGGCAGAGAACTGGATGTTAATTAGCAGTAACATGCAGAGCACAAGGTCTGATTCCAGCCAACATATACAGATACTGCAGTGTCACACGCCACTGAGCTCACAGGCAGCACTCAGTCTCACTGAACAAAATCTACTAAAGAAACAAGTGGGAAAAATGCTCATCTTCATTTTGAACAGTTCATTATTATATTCTCTACTGAACTTAGTTTTTCTGCACCTCAGGGGTTCTGATTCACATCATATTTGGAGCCAGTGGGAGTCTTTTTATTGGCTTCAGTGAGGTTTCAATCAATCCCTATAATATTAGTAATGGAGGGTGTTTAAACAGTCTGCATGGATGATTATACAATAGTATATAGCTGATTTGCGACTGCTAATAGCAAATGTCCCTCAATGACTGGTGATGGGACACTAGATCGGGAGGGCTCTGAGTTACTGGGAAGAATTCTTTCCTGGTTTCTGGCTGCTAGGTCTTGCTGAAATGGTCAGGGTCCAACTGATCGCAATATTTAGGGTCAGGAAGGAATTTTCCTCCAGGTCAGATTGGCAGAGACCCTGGGGGTGTTCACCTTCCTCTGCAGCATGCAGCATGGGTCACTTGCAGGTTTACACTAGTGTGATTGGTGGATTCTCTGTAACTTGAAGTCTTTAAATCAAGATTTGAGGACATCAGTAACTCAGCCAGAGGTTATGGATCTATTACAGGAGTGGATGTATAGGTCTACAATGTACAGGAGGTCAGATTAGATGATCATGATCGTCCCTTCTAGCCTTAAGGTCTATGAGTTTATGACCAGAGCCCTCAAGACTGGGTCCAGAGAAAGAGAACAAAATGAGTTCCAATCAGATCTGCTGGCTCAAAAACCTCTTGGCATAGAACAGCTGATCTAGAATGCCCCTTCACAATCTACCTCATCATCCAACCAAAAGTTGTTTGTTTGTTTTTTTTCTGGGGGGGGGGGGGGAGCAGAGAAAAAGAGGTAATACCACTGAGATTTTTTTGTGGTAGCACCAGCCTTGAAATATGCAAGAGGTCCTTTTCCTTTCCTCTAGCGATGTTGGTAGCCCCAAAAACTCTCCAAAAGACTGGATAGATGGTGAAGTTGAAAAAGGGTACTGAAGACACTGAGGGGATGAGGAGCTCTGTATACCAGAAGCTGTGAAGAGCGACAGGGGATGGATCACTTGATGATTACATGTTCTGCTCATTCCCTCTGAAGCACCTGGCATTTGGCCACTATCAGAGGACAGGATACTGAGCTAGATGAACCTTTGGTCTGACCCAGTATCATACATGCTGGAACTAGGGGTGCTGGCTGTGCTCCCACACCCCCTCTCTTGAAGTGATTTCCTAGTTCAATGGCTCTCAGCACCCCCACTATACAAATTGTTCCAGTACCCCTGCCCAGTATGGCCATTCTTATGTTCTTATGAGCTGCAGTAGGTCAGGAAAAAAGAGGAGTACTCCCAGAAACTACCCATAGGCCCTTCATTTCACCAAAGAGAGTGGACTGAATACAACAGCATCATGGGGCTCCAAGCAACTATGCTGATGGTCACATAAACACCACCCTATACCGGAAACCTACTGACCGCTATACTTACCTACATGCCTCCAGCTTCCATCCAGGACATATCACACGATCCATTGTCTATAGCCAAGCCCTAAGATAAAGAATTTGCTCCAATCCCTCAGACAGAGACAAACACCTACAAGATCTTTATCAGGCATTCTTAAAACTATAATACCCACCTGGTGAAGTGAAGAAACAGAATGAGAGAGCGAGACAGGTACCCAGAAGTCACCTATTATAGGACAGGCCCAACAAGGAAAATAACAGAACACCAATGGCCATCACATACAGCTCCCAGCTAAAACCTTTCCAGCATATCGTCAGCGATCTACAACCTATCTTGGAAAATGATCCCACACTCTCACAGACCTTGGGAGGCAGGTCAGTCCTCGCTTACAGACAGCTCCCCACCTGAGCCTTCACCAAACAAGGACCCTCCACCAGAGAAGTAGATTGTGTTGTGAAATGGGCCACCCAAATACCCTAAGAAAATCTGCTTTAGTACAGAAATAAACCCCCCTCTGACTGCACACCCCTGGTTGTCACCTACTGCCCCCTACTGGAACCTCTAGGGGGGTGTCATCAAACAACTATGACCCACATTTAATGGGTCTTCCCTCTTCTGGTCTTCAAACAACTCCTCCAAGCTCATTATCAGAAGCAAGCTCCCAACATACCGGGACACACCAAATCAAAGCAGCACCAGGACACACCAAATCAAAGCAGCACCACACCCTGCCTGACCTCAATTGCTACAATGATCAACAGACCTGTCAAGATCCATGGGCGCTACACATGCCTATCACAACATGTCTATCCCTTATCCAGTGCATCAAATGCTCCAGTAGCAACTATGTGGGTGAAACCAATCACTACATTCTTGAATGACCACTCAGAAGAAAATTAGAAAAGACAAAAACACAATATTACCTGTGGTTGAACACTTTCACACAGTGATCACTCTATATTTGACTTATCAGTCCTCAACCTCAAAGGAAACCTGCACAAAAGATGAACCTGTGAGCATAAATTCATAATTTTGCTACACATTAAAAAAATCATGGACTGAATAGAGACACTGACTTATTATAACAATCTATAACCCACTAACAAAGCCTACCCAGCTGCCTTCCCCCATTTTTCCATTCCCCCCATTACAGGAGGGGTGTTAATGAACCACTTCATCTTGAATGGTCCCTTTAAATATGTGTTAACTACTTATACTAAACAATCTGTTCCACCTTGTATTTAGCTGTGACACTGAGTATGTGTTTCCCATACCTGAAGAGGAGATCAGTGTAAGCTCAAAAGCCTGTCTTTCCCACCAACAGAAGATGGTCCAGTAAAAGATATTACCTCACCCATCTTGTCTCTCTAATATCCTGGCACTGACGCCGCTACAAAACACTGCATACAAACTTTAATGATTGTCATCACATGTCCAAACTCAAACTTTCATAATAAAAATGTACAAACTGTAATTACAATAATCCATAAATTGAAAATTGCAGTGCATGGCCAGTATGGATAAAATTTATAAGACATCTCCATACATTTCATGAAAATGTTTACAGAATTCATAATATACAATACCAACACATTTATAAAAATCTTCAGACAGCTGGCCCATACCCACACAGAAAAATTTCAAATGCCATTTCATTCCCTCTCATGCATGGGACTGTGCAAACCCATTATGTGGTACACAAAGCATCCCTGATTTCCATTGCGTGTCTGGATCCAGTACCAGTCACAACAGGTGCACTGTCGGGCAGATATCCAGCTGTGTCCTGAACCCACTCCTGGTGAAAAGGTTTCCCCTGGTCCTTGCAGATATTGTGCAGAACACAGCAAGCCACAAATAATGCAGACTGCATCAATGCCGCTGGCATCCAAATGGTTTTGAAGACCACAGCAATGGGATTTCAGTCTGCCAAACAGACCCTCTATCACCATCCTACATCTACTGAATGTGTAGTTTAACTTTCTTTTACCAGGTCCTCTGAAATCAGTGTATGGTTTCATAAACCATGGCAATAAGTGGTAAGCAGGATACTCTAGAATAACACTGGGACAGTGACTCCATTTATAACAATATCATTCAGTGGGAATAATGTGCCAGTTGTCCATGAAGGTAAAGTCCTGACCTTCAGAATATCTGCCATTATGCACCCTGCCAGTGCATCCCTCGTTAGGGTCCATGTATCTACTTCTATGGTCCACCAGGGCCTGCATAATGATGGAGTAGTATCCTTTGTTGTTTATGTACTCATGTGCTCCTAGTGGTGGGAAAAGTATAGGCATATGAGTCCCATAAAGGGCCCTAATGCAGTTTAGAAAGCCAGCAATTATCTCAGAAACATTTGTAATCCCCACCATCTTTAGGTATACCACAGTGCTGATTGCCAGAGCAACCCCACAGTTGATTTGCCTACTCCAAACTGGTTGGCCATGGACCTGTAGCAGTCTGGGGTAGCCAGCTTCCAGATACCTATAGTGACCCACTCCTGCACCAGCATAGCCACTGACATGTGGTGTCCTGATGCTAGAGGGTAAAAGCAAGCTGATCACAAACCTCCAGGAATGTATGCTTCTTCATGGGAAAGTTCTGGACTCATTGTTGGTCATCCCAGGTCTACATGACTATGTGATACCTCCAGTCTGTGCTTGTGGCCCTGCTTCTGTAGCGCTAGTCTACATAGGGGGATTTGTGGCTAAAGTAACAACAGGCAGGAGCAGCATCAGCTGGGTCACAGCTTGCATATCAGTATCCTCTTCCAAGAGGTACCTTCAGCTGTTCAAACACTGCAGCTGAAACATCCACCATTATCTCACAGATCCTACACCTGTGTCCTGAAATAGGACAGAGCATGAGGTAAAGAAGTTCTTCAACCAGGGCAGGATCCATGTTGGCTCTGGCTGCTGAGAGCATGCGAACAGAGAATTGCTTGGCTAGATGTGTTTGCAGGCTAAACCCACGCAAAACACTTGTGGTCAACTCCCACCAGACAAATTCTCCCACAACCCAGTATGAAAAAAGTCCCAGAGTGGCTTCAGCTGTGAAGGGCACTAGGAACCCTGGGATACAACATTACACGTCCACAGAAGCCGCAGTTCTGGTTCAGCTTCTGGTCTGCATACTGCAGGATGCACATGCCAGCACAGTTGTGAAGCCCAGATTTCCATTGCAGTGTGGGCCTAGAAATGTGAGTCTGCAGATACAGTTTAGGATGCTGTGTAGAAATACCCCAAGGGAGCAGAATAGATTGTAGCAGACATGGGTGGTGGGTATTGCTCAGGCCAGTGGCCAGTGGCCCGTCACTGGGGCCAGCCGTTGGCCTGGCACCAGGGCCAACGCTGAGGCCAGCCAGCGGCCTGGTCCCAGGGCCGGTGTTGCAGGCAGCCCAGTGGCGCAGCGCTGGGGCCAGTGCCGAGGACACCTGGCGGCCTAGTGCTGAGGACAACACTGAGGGTGGCTGGTGGCCCAGCGCTAGGGCCATTACTGTAGGCTGCCCAGCGCTGGTCTCAATGCTGAGGGTGGCTGGTGGCCTGGTGCTGGGGCCAATGCTGAGGGCAGCCAGCGGCCCGGCACTGGGGCTAGTACTGAGGGTGGCCGGCGGCCCAGTGCTGAAGGCGGCTAGTGGCCTGGTGCTGGGGGCAGTGCTGAGGGTGGCTGGCAGCCTGGGGCAGTTTGGCCGGGGCTCCTTCAGTTGCGGGGGGAGAGGGGGCACGTGGCTAACCTCTTCCAAGGAGGGGCTCACGTCGCCCATGGCAGCAGAAAAAGCAACTATTATACCAACGTTGGTAATATAAAGCAGGCAGGCTTCCTCATCCTCTTTAATTTACATTACAATCCTGCAAACTCCTGTGGCTAAATTCAACCCTCGTGTAAACTGGCACAATTCCCATTTATTTTACTGCAATTGTGCCTGTTTAAGCCAGTGACTTAGTTTCGTTTTACTGTTCGATCTTCCCCTGCCCGTATACACCTACCTCTGCCTTTCACCCTTTACTTCCCTTTTACCCATGCTCTATTCACTACTCTTTCCCCATTCCTTCTCTCTTCCCTCTCTTCTTTCCCTCAACCTTTACTTCCTGCTTTTTCCTTCTTCTCCCCCACCTCAACAAGGACCCAATCCAGTACGCAGTCAAGCAGATTTTAAGCACATGAGTAGTTTTACTGAACTTATTCCCTTATTCACTGGGTTTACTCAGGCACTTAACATTAAAGTTTAAGTGCTTTGCTGGTTTGGGACCCAGATACTGAATTGTATGCATTTATGAACAAGTGTTCCTATTTATTTACCCTTCCCAAATATACTGAGCCAAATTTTTGTTTGTATAAATTGATGCAGCTTCTTTTGCTTTAACGGAGCTGCATCAATTTACATCAGTGAACAATTTGGCCCACTAAATCAGCTCTGCTTCTCTCTCTACTCCTAGATTTCCTCTTCCTAATTCTCCCTTATTAATGTGTGGATCAGAACATATGGACATAGGATTTTTTTAAAGAATCAGAATGTATTTGGAATATTTGAACAATGAAAAGAATCAGTAAAAGTTACTATATAATAAATTGTGTTGGAAAAAGCAGTGAAAAGAGTCAGAGGTTCACAGCTAACTTGTTTTATATAATCTCCACTCCTCAGGAAAAGCTTCAGGTGAAATCATTCTGGGGCAGTCGGTAGCTTAACATGTCTGTTAATTGAGGATCTTTAAGTAACCTAAATCTCAGAGTGTCACAAACCTCCTATGGATAACTGACTTTATTTTCAAAAACTATGTACTTTATAACTGAATATCGAATGCAATGAAAGAAAGATCAATAAAAGAACCCACAGAAATTAGCCTTTCAAGTAACTCTTTGAAGTTTGCTTTTTAAACAACTGAGATCTCCATGTGATATTGAATAACTTTGAAGTTGATATTTTTACTGAGAATAACAGAATTATACACATCATTATGACCTTAGGTGAAAATTATAATCGTAGTAAAGAGAGAAGAGGGCTAACTCTGAAATGATGAAATTTATAATCCTTATAGCTTTTGACACATTTCAGTATATTATGAACTGATTTTGGTATGTATCGTAGAGTTTTATATCGCTGGCCATCTCTGTAGTATCTGACTGCCTACAAATTATACTAATTTACTACAAAGTATATCTTTTAATTTACAGGATATATGCATTTTCAACGTGTTTTGTATTGGTTTTAGACCAGTGTTTCTCAGGCTTTTCAGATTAGTGATTCCTTATTTGAAGTAAATTTTTCCCAACCTTAAATTTACTATAAAAGTAAAAGTGAAAAATATCAGTGATAACAATGCTAAGCCTATATAATTTGTGTGTGTGTTTTGAGAGACTGATAGAATACTTGAGCTTGAAAAGTAAGGGCATGTGGGGAGAGGGGGCAGAATAATTTATTTGCTTTAGAGTATAACATCATTTTCAATGCCTCACAACCTCCTGATTATCTTTCATGACCTCTGTGGGGGTCATGTCCCACTGGCTGAGTAAAGTGTAGTGTAATCTACAATTGTTTCATACGGTATATATTCATGCAAAATTTTTCCAGAATTAAAGCCCAGATGTAATATGTTTAGACCTCAGTAAAACATTTTGATATTGTTCCTCATGACATCTCACCTGAAAAATTAATTCAAATTGATATGAGCCATGTTACAGGGACAGAAAATGTACTTAAGTATCATAAACAAAGCACACTGCTACATGGATATTCAGTGGGCCTGAATCACCTTTCACTTACACCAGTTTTACTTTAGTGCGATTCCAGTGACTTCAACAGAGTTTCTCCTTATTTACACCAGTGTAAATTAGAGGTAAGCTGGGTTTAGTGTGGCCTAACCATCATCAGGAATAGCTCTGATTTGGCAACCAGTGGCCAGCAGTTGGTATAGCTGTGTAGGTGAGGACATACAGGGTTTGCACTGTCTGAGGTGAAATCTAGGTTTATTCCTGCTTGAACTCTCTCGAAAACAGTGCAATTACGGCACATAAGCCTGGAGTTACATGGTAGTGAATCAGGCCCATGATTTCCATTGGGAGCCAAACTGCATCTTTGCTGGATTTATATTTAAATGATTTGCTAAAGTTATTCTGGTTCATAAATTCTCTTTTTTCCAGTTTATTTCCAGCCAGGCTCAATTCTTTATCTGATCTCACATATATTTCAGCTTCTTTTTCCCTCTTGTGAACAGCTGGGACATTATGTTTAAATTCATGCTTCAGTTCCATTCAGTGTTTGAGCAAGAATCCATCATATTTACAGGCTAACACTTCTGAAGAGGGTATACAAATGACTCTTATTAACAGTACTTTGTTGCAGTTTTCACTTTTTAGTCCTTTTAAAAGATGTAGATAGTAAATGTTAAGTAGGTGTAATGATAGACCAGATAAGCTATACAATCGTTCACATAACACTGCCATTACACTATGTCTAATATTAATTATATGAGCTGTATATGTATAGAATTTGGTACAATAGAACAGGGGTGGGCAAACTTTTTGGCCCGAGGGCCACATTGGGGTTGTGAAACAGTATGGAGTGCTGTATAGGGAAGGCTGTGCCTCCCCAAACAGCCTGGCCCCTGCCCCCATCCAACCCCTCCCACTTCCCACCCCCTGACTGCCCCCTCACAGGACCTCCCGCACCTGACCACCCCCCCGGGACACCACCCCTATCCAACCCCCCCCCGCTCCCTTTCCCCTGACTGCCCCGATCCCTATCCACACCCCTACCCCCTGACAGGCCCCCCAGACTCCCACACCTATCCAACTCCCCCTGTTCCCCATCCCTTGACTGCCCCCCCAAACCTCCACCCCATCCAACCACCCCGTTCCCTGACTGCCCCCCCAGAACCTCCTTCCCATCCAACCATCCCCTGCTCCCTGTCCCCTGACTGCTCCCCAGAATCCCCTGCCCCTTATCCAACCCCCCACTCCCCACCCCCTTTTCATGCCGCTCAGAGCAGCAGGACAGGTTTTATTGGAAATACTGGGAGGTGGGCGGGCGCAAGCTGCACTGTCTGTGTGGTGGCATAACTGCAGAGGAGGGGCCGGGGTCTAGCCTCCCCGGCCGGGAGCTCAGAAGCCAGGTAGGATGGTCCTGTGGGCCGGATGTGGCCCATGGGCTGTAGTTTGCCCACCTCTGCAATAGAAGATATTACCTCACCCACCTGTCTCTCTAATTTCCCTGGAATCAACACAGCTACAACATTACAAAATGTATATGAAATATCTTCTTACATTTATTACATACAGATACTAATATGTCTACCCATGAAAGAAACTGGCCATGCCTTTTCAGTCTATGCAGAACACTCTTGACTTCGCCCCCCAACACCTTTAGAACCGGGAAGACAAACCTCAGGATGAGCAAAATCAGACAGAAGTTCCCAAATTCAATGATCTCTCTCCTCATGCACAAAACTGTACACAAGGCCCATACCTCATAATACTCATGGACTTAGACATTATGTAATCCACAAAAGAAGGTAAAGAAAAAGATTCAGGAGAGCCTCACTCCCACCACATAAAGCAGATAAAACTATCTGGCTTCATAGGCAGAAAATAGGATTTTTGAGAGCTTTTATGAGAACTGATTAATGTTAGCCTGGAAGAAAAAAATCCTTATAGGCTAGTGTGTGCATCAGATTGTAGAGAAAGGAAGGTCAAAACTTTACCCCAAGGAAAAAAAAATTCAGTTGACACCTCAATACCTGGTATTTGTTTTCCTTGAAATTCCTCCTCCACCTCAGGACCACAGGGTTGCCCATTCCCCTATTAGTCAGACTCAACTACATCCCACCCTGCACCCCCCTCCACCCCCCACGATGAAGTTGGTGGGACATTCCATGGAGCTTCCTGCAGAATGCACACAGCATCATAGAAATCCTGTTAGTGAAGACTCTTTAAAAAAAACAAAACCAAATAGACAAAACCAAATCAAAATATTCATGAGGACAAGAAAAAGTCCCCAGAGCACCAAAATCTTTTGGAGCCATATCTTACTGTTCACTCATAGTCAATCTCCTTATAACTGGGAACTCAGCATGAAAGACTTGATTCTGGCCTCATCATCCAAATCCAAAATACCATATTAATTATTCTTTTGATCCACATTCAGAGCTCCCTGAAACAGTTATTTTTGAGTGTTGTCACAGATTGATGGTACTATAGTCTTAGAGTAGCAGAAGAAAGAAATTCCTCGACTGTATTTTTCCTAGAGTCCCCCCTAAATGCATCTTAATGATGACTAGGTAATAATTCAGAAAAAAACAAGATTCTTATAACTGAAAACTACACGTAAATATATACTGAAGGAGCAGGCTAACTGAGAAATCTGAGAAGCTAATTATAAATGTAAGTCTGGGTAAAATATTTCTTTGCTGCTAGAGAAAACTGTATTATTTCTCAACTGCTATGAACTTTTTCAAATTATAAGTCACTCCACTCATCAGTTCTGAAACTTTCAATTCCACCTGTTTTGCAAGGAATTCTTGAAAGGTGATTTCCACAAGAAAACAATGAGTTCCTGTTAAAAAGATATTTCCTTCTTAAAAAGACAGGTGGGATTTTAAGGCTTCAGAACTGTAATATGTTTTTCCCCCCAATTTAAAAAGTTTTCCTTTCTCCATTGTGTACTGAACAATAGTTTAAAACAAATGTCTTCCCCCATTTAGTCATTTTAGCGACTATTCAGTAATGTACATTAACTTTGCTTTCTTTAAAAAGAAAAGGAGTACTCATGGCACCTTAGAGACTAACCAATTTATTTGAGCTTAAGCTTTCGTGAGCTACAGCTCACTTCATCCATGCATCTGATGAAGTGAGCTGTAGCCCACGAAAGCTTATGCTCAAATAAATTGGTTAGTCTCTAAGGTGCCACAAGTACTCCTTTTCTTTTTGCGAATACAGACTAACACGGCTGCTACTCTGAAACCTTTGCTTTCTTTGTATTTGTAACACAGGTAGAGTTAGCCTTTTCCATGGATTCTTATTTGGTTACACCAGATATATCTATTACACATTATATCATTCAGTTCTGACAAGTCAAGAGGCTATATTAAATTATTTTGATGGCCTATCATTCTTTTCCAGTAACACTGCCACACTTTCTATGAATGTTGCCTGCTTTGCTGTGGGTACTGATATATTTCCATTCCCCTGAGTGTGAATGAGGATCTATGAATTACATGGTTTTCATCTTTATAATGATGGTCTGCAAAAGCAGATTTTACAAACCCTACACTTCTAAATTCTGCCAGATCATTGTACTCTCCTCATATGGCCTCTTGCATGGGGCAGCAGAAAATTTTGTTTAAGAAAGAGTAAGTTGAAATGAAGATTATTTCCCCTTAGTGAAAAAAGTATAGGCATTTATGGATCTGCTCATTTCAGGGTACAACAGAGGAAAAAAGAAGGTACAGTCAGATGTGAGCCCTATCTTTAATAAGAAAAGATTTTTGCAGGATTTAAGTCATGAAAACATTGGTAAATACATTACAGCAATAGATGTATTAATGCATAATGCAGTTAGTGATCCACATATATCCTTGATGTTACTCCATAAAAATCAGTGGAGTTTCTCCTGGAGTGAACTCGTCTATTCTTTCCAACTCACTACTAACCAATGGGCAGACAGTGACTAATCAAAGAGTATAAATCACAGATTAATACAGCACCATACAGAAAACAGGAAGGAAGGCTATATGATACCAAAGCTATTCTAGATAAGTCCCTTTGCAGCTCGATTCACTCCTAACTAAGTCTCAGAACCTCAGTTTTTTATATATACCATAGTTGTTCACAAAGAGGGACAAAAATCCCTTTCCCCCACAACCTAATTACTTGTGGAATTTCCTTTACAGTATCTCAGTTTAGATTAAACTAAAGTTATTTCTAACGAAGTCATTATTATTACAAAAAACATCTGTTACAACAGGGAATTCCTGATGAGTTGAACCCATCTCTCACTGATTCATTATTTTATCAATCACAGAACACCTTTGCTAATAAGTATCAATCAATCAATCAATCACAAATGGCTCCTCCCTGGACAGGAGTCAAAGTTAAAGATTACACACATTCCATCATTTATTACATACATTCCGTCATTTGGTCTCCCACCAAGGTACTACCTAAGTAAAGAACACTTTAGATTTATGGGTATAAAACATTAGCACTTGGGTCATACAGAAAGGGTTCTGGGAAATTTGTATGCAAAGCATTGTGGGAGTTTTAATATCTGCTAACATATTTATAGGACATAAATCTTCATTGTTCACAGCATAAGCCAACCATTAACTGAAGAGGGATAGGAAGAAACTGGCCCAGTGGTCAAGTTAGTCTACAGTTATTAAAAATATATATTAACAAATCAGAGTGCGATTAGACATTTAAACTTCCATCTAATGTAACTATGTCTGTTCTCATTCTCCAAAGAAATAAGGGAACTTCCTGCAATTTGTGAACATCTTTCTGGTAAGGAGGTGCCTATTGCTGAATGCAATATACCAGGGGCAGCTGCTGCACCTGGAAAAGAGATTACCACCTCGCTATATAGCACGATGCCTTTCTGTATGTGGCTCAAAAATGCACTGGTGTTTTTAATCTGCCATATTTCACATATCTGCTGGTTGTCCTCCATCTTCACTATGTCTCTCCCAGAATTACTGCTTTCTAGGTTTCTCCTTTCCACTGAATATCTCTGATTAGGATTAATTTTCACTAGATGCATTAGTTTGTATTTTTCCAACCTCTATTCTTAACTGTGCTGACCTTTTCCTGTTCCAAGAACTGATCAACATGAATGTTTTACTTTGGATATCATTGCAGCATATTTTTCTTCTAACCCTTCCTCAGAATAGGAAGTTAAACTGTCCCATTTTCTCTTTAAGTTCTTTTAACCAAGTAGCTTGTTTAATTCCTGTAAATGGGGATTTGTTTCCTTGAGTGGAGTTACATTAAATATTTTTACCAAGGTTTGTAGTTTAGGCTCTGACTGAACTTTCCAGGTCCTTGAGGATTAAAAGCCTAGAGAGCTTAGATCAGTAAGTAGCTGAGATGGCTGTCTGCTTGTTTAGTTTAAAATCAGAATATCTGTTCACTGTTCCTGTTTATAAACCCTTGTATATTCGTGTATCTAAGCATAAGATGCTTCATGTGGTGACCTTCAGGATGAAATTCTCTTGTCTTCCTCTGACCTGATCTGGTGAGAACCTCAGCTTTCATTTACATATGAAGTAAGTACCTAGGCCTTGACAATGTTATCCAAGATTTGAAACCAAAAGGCAAATAAAAGAACCCAAAATGCATAAAAAAATCTCATGATTTTTTGTTTGGCTTGACTCAGGATATTTAATACTAGGTCTTGGCAATACTGCTACCATTCTCTATACCAAGGCAGGCTAGCTCCTGACCAGTGTTTCTGACTACACTCTGATTTTTGTCTCACAGAGATATTGTAAACTATCTTTTCTTTTGTTTAATCTTTTTCTTATTTATATAAATTACTGCTGTTGTCTTAAATTATTGTACATGCAAGCCTAATCCAGGTGATAACACTATTTAAATTTGACATCTATTGTGATGGGGCATTCACTCTTGAGCACTGCCTGGGTGTTGTACTACAGTCTTGTTCTTGAACCTCCCTTCCTCCCCCCGCAGGCTGCTAGCCGACCTTGGTGGGTCTTCCGTGGCTTGGACCTCTGGCCAAATCACAATGTCCAAATGAACCACTTTCAGGTATTAAAGACTCCAATAAATGAACAGTCTCTTTGCCCTGGCTAAGGTCTTCAGCCCTGGCTCTGGGACCTTTAAATTCAGCCTTTTATTCTGGCTCTTAAAAAAGTCTGGAGCCCTCATTGGGGTTTATATCACTGTGACTGGTAGGGGAACCTCGGCCTGCCCACTGTTCAGGGTTCCAACCTAAGGATCCTATAAACAGCAGATACGCACTGCTCAGTTTCAGTTCATTGCTGCTTTTTCCCTGGGCCTCTTCCCACCTGGCCCCTTATCTTCACCCTTAGCTCAGGGTTAAGGTTCGTAGGTCTCCTCTCTCCCTGCAAATCCAGTTTAAGCAAATGCAGCCAGAACCCTCAAGCTCTAGTGCCCAGAGAGGCATACCCTTCCTCACCCCTCTGGTCCCAGCCAGGAACTGACCTACTAAAACCAGGCATCTCCTTTTATCTGGGCCTGCTGGGCTGTGATTAGCTATCACTAGCCCTTGGGCAACTAGGTATCTCTAGCTTCCAAGATGGCTGCCCCAGTGAGGCATCTCTAGGTAGGTCTGGTGGACCCACCTTTGCTGCTATTTTCTTCCTACCTTGCTGCTTTCTGGGGCAGGGTATAGCAGAGCAGCAGCGTCTGCCACAGGATCCACAAAGACCTGATACACCCTTGCAGAGCTACCCAGAATGCAGAAGTGGAATATCAACATGACTTAATTTTATTTATTCCAACAGTTATTCAAATATGAAATTCCTTTATCAGAAAAGAAAATTTCATTACTCTGAGCCACAGTTATGAACATTTCAAGAAGGACACTATTAAAAGCTAGATTACAGGAAAATAAAATACCCATGGTTGGGTTTTCTAAATAAAGAAATTACAAACTATAATTTTCTCAATCATTTCACCAACTATTTTTGTGTTTTTTTAGTTATGTCTATTGCATCATTGCCATTATAACTGGAAATATTTTTTACAACAGAATCAGACACCATGCAACACACTCTAATGTAGGATTATGTACCATTGCAAACTTTTCATTAAATAAAAATCTTTGAGAAAGCCACTGGATATGTGTGATGCTCTGTACCTCGGGGGAACACCCTACACCCCCATGTTCATCTTTATAAAATGATTGTGTGGATGTTGGTTGTCTTCGGAAGGCTCAGGATGCACTGAGCCTCACTGGCCTAATCAACAACAAAAGGATCTGTTAGACTCTGAGTGAGTCATCCCCCTTCCTTTGGTCAGTTTGGGACTGCAATGAGGTAATGCTACCCGGACTCCGAAGGGGGTGGGGCAAAGCCAAGAGGGAAGAAAAGACATGACAAAGGGGCATTTGCCATGCTCTTCCTCTCTCTTCCACTTCCATCTACAGACACCACCACCACCTAGGGCTAGGTGATTGTTCCAGAGCAGCAGGAAGATGAAATAGAGGCTGCACACTCCTAATGGTGGAATTGAAAGGATTTAGGTCCTGATCCAAAGCTTATTGAAGTCAATGGGAGTCTTTCATTGACCCCCACATAGTTCTGCATCAATCCTCTGATATCTGTAAGCTCCTACAAGGTGGGAAGGCAGAGAAAGAATTAAAAAAGCGACAGCAAAGACTCTTTCAGTTAAGACTGTCTGACCTGTTGACATGTGCATTTAACTGTTTGTTTTTTACCTGGTGGCCAGTGATATCTACTCTTAGTCATTTACTGCAGAATATGCTACTGAATAAGTGTAACCCTAAAAGTGTCCTTATCATTGCTGTTTGCTTTGACCCTCAGCTGAGTAACATATGTTATCTGAATGCTAATAGCAATCTATTTTCACATCCTGACTGAGTGTAGGGGTTAAACACACTGAACTGCACTCATAACCAATGCATGAATATTGTCAAATGCCCAAATGTTGGCCCTGACTCTAGGTCTTAGTTTGACTTTTACATGCAGTTCTTTCTGGAACGGGCTAAAGGTTGTCTTTGTTTCATATTCACTTCAGTATTGATCCAGAACTATTTGGGGGTCAATGAAAGACTCCCATTGACTTCAATAAGCTTTGGATCAGGACCTAAATCCTTTCAATTCCACTGTTAGGAGTGTGCAGCCTCTATCTCATCTTCCTGCTGCTCTGGAACAATCACCTAGCCCAGCTGTCAATCAACACAAAGCAAGAAAACCATGGAAAAGGCCAAATTCATCAGGGCAGTTCATGACTCCCATCAAACAATCCACCAAAAGGAAAGATTCAGAAGATTCTGTGGGCCCAATTCGCCATTTCACAATGGCCTCTTATGCTGCTTTAGAGGTAAAAAAAGGGGTGGGAATCCTAAAGATCTGGACACCATAGATTTTCCCCAGCATGAGGAAATCCACATGTGGTATAAAGCTGATGTAATGGCAATACTCTGCAGCTGCCAGAGAAGGAATCAAGTCTGTATAGTCTAGATACTCCTAGCTATCAGAACAGCCCCTTGGGACCATAAGCAGCTGCTATGTGGATTAGAATACCCTAGAGATGGCTTTAATTAATTCTGGAAGCTGGCTCAAGAATAGGGGATGTGCAAAGATGGCTATAGACACATTCCTGTACTAGGCATAGCTACACCGGAAGAGAGAATTGAGCTCTGCCAATTTAAACATTTACTGGTGTCACTATTGGGAAAGTCAGTTCTTCCCTTCTTTTAATTTCAAAATAATGAAATGATAAAAATGTATTTTGGTGTCTGACATGGGAAGGAAAATGATATTAATAATTAAATTTTTAATAAACAACACAGCCACCATGAGATTCAATACCTCAGACTTTATATATCTATGTCAGTCACCTTATTCTTTGGGGAAAACAGTAACAAGCTATTCAGGTGTTCAATAGGCCATCGAAGAACATGCATAAGAGTAATAAAAACAGACTAAAATTCACAAAGGAAAAATAATTAAAATTGTTTTATAAGACATAGTTCAAATAACATGTACCTTCTGCTTTTTATCAAGATATATGTCACATGCTCTGTCATGAAAATCTGACTTACTCTTAACCTTATATATGCCATATTCAGCCCCTGGCCACACATACACAACTTATAAATTCATCAAATTCATTGAACTCTCATTGAACTGGAGTTGTTCACATATAACCAAAGGCAGAATCTGGTTGCTAGGAAGAGAATATTGTAACAGACATCATCCTAAACATCAAGGGGCCCTGTGCCTCAATATTATGATGATGCTCTAACAATGGGAAGAAGGAGAGTCAGACTAGACACAGTCATGGGTATCACAAAGGTGAAGCTTGAGCAGCTTGTGGTGTCATCAGGAAACAAATGCATGTACAACCTTCAGTTTTTCTGCAGTTTCTATCTATGAAAGAGAGAAGTTTTAATAATAGATATGTATATAAGTGTATGTCACATACAGTAGTTACACTTAAAGTCCCAGACCCTCAACTGCAGAGACTCAGTCTAGTTAAGGAAGGGTTGTAAAAGTGGCCTTTGCACTCATCTGGTCTAGAAGCTGCTCTGTTTTAGCCTGAACCCCCTGGTGTAACTTAGAGCAGCCTGAAAGCTACCCTAATTTACGCTGGCTGCCAGCAGCCTCAGGGCATAAGGAAGCCTTAGCCATTCTCTCTTTCCCCAGCTGTGCCCCCTCCACCAACTACAGCAAGAGAGATGAACTAAGAGTTGATCCTCCTGCCGCCTGCTAGACAAGCTATAGGGATTCTATGCCCTGGTGGTGTGGAGTAATGCAGTCAAACTGCAGCACAGAACCTGTGTCATTCCATTTTGAAAGACTGTGTCAGTTACAGCCACAGTCCCTGTGATTACAAGGGGAGTGCCACTGACACTGGTAAGACCTCTAAAACTGGAAGTAACTTTGTGTCACCACTGTATGTTAAATTGATATCCTTATCATAAATTGTATCTATTACATAATTTTGACCATCTCACCTGCTCACTGCTCCCAAATATCTATTCCCTCAGATCACCCCTAATATTCCAACCCTCTGAGCAGATTCAAACAGTCATCATCATTTAAATTCAACCTGTTATAATTTTTCCTAGTTTTCCCATATCTGGAATTCCCCCCTAAAACAACAATGATCTGAGTCCCAGAACAGGTCAAATTACATCGTGAATGAGTGACAAAATTTTGGTTTGATAGCTTGTAACTTTACAGGGCTAGAAATGGGAGCTTTATACCATTTGAAAAGCGTGGCCCATGCTCTGCAATGGAACACATCGCATATATTTCTAGCCCTGACAACTGCAACATTGTTACATATGCAAATTCTATTTTAGAGCATTTTTAGAAGTGTTTTAAATGTTTTTGTTTTAATTATTTTTCCATCTTAGCCCTGTACAGTTGGACCGATAATGACAATCTACATAATTCACAGATGGAAGGATTCAATAATAATCTCAATGAACATTTTTAGGACTTTCCAGTGCATTTTTAAAATGGCTTTTCTATTAAATATGTGCCATTTACAGAATACCACTAAAGGATTTAATAGCACTCAAACAACCTGAAGAGATGAAGGAAATATTAGCCCCTTTCACTGTGGAGATTTGCCTGCTTTTGTTTTTTAAATAAGGTTTGCAACTTGGAGTTGCTGTTGGTTGCTCAGATGTTCCTGTGGAGGTGAGTGTGAAGTTTTCCCAGTGGGAGAGAACGTTGAGTTTAATGTTCTTGGAGAGAGCTTTTTTTCTGTTGATGTTGTGTTCATTTAGTTCAGTAAATTTACGTGGGTTTGTTGCTATTTGTGTGCCTGTATGATTTTGACTGGGACATTTTATGCATAAATACATTTTCAAGATCAGTTATTAATGGCAACTCATTGCTAGCAATAACTGTTCATCTATCCTGTAATATATTTTATAGGCTTCAATATGATTACATAATGAAAAAAAAGTTTAAGTTTCTTTCACTGCATGAAAGGTTACACCAGTTTTCTTTTACATATATTTAAGACTCATAAATCTCCTTCTCCTTTGTGTGTAACTGGATACTCTGTAGTTAAAACCTCACAAAATACCTCTGAATCCTGATTATTGGAACTCCCACTCCCACTGTCTTTCTAACAAACTGTTTGAATGTATCCCTGTTCTATTGGCTTATTAACTATGCACTCCCATTCATCCCAATGTATTTGGTGTTACCCACATGGTTTGAGTAATCCGGATTCTACATCTCTAGCATAATGGAATTCGACTTCTAGGTCTGTTCTGATGTGAAACACAAAGCAAAAGTTCCCAATTAAAAACGGATTCTATTAAAAGATAGATTGAAATGATACACAGTGCATTTATCCTGAAAGGATTAATACAAAACCCTTCACAATGAACTTGCAGTAAATCCTAAACTTATAACAATGTTTACAAAGCAAACAAAAATATGTGACTCAGGTTAATTACTAGGCCCAGTGGCTGAAAAAATATTACTATAGGACAGATTCTGCCTGCAAACATGGCCTGCACACTCTTTGACGAGTATAAAATATCTGCAATTTTTTTAACTACAGTAAGTGTTCGAATATCATTATTTGCTATACCACCAAGGAAAAAGAGCACATACTATCTTTAAAATATTATCTGATGTATAGAAGAAACTTTTTTTAAAAAAAAAGAACAGACAACTACATGTCTTAATTGTTATCAGTATGTTCAATAATACAATTCCATACTGAAAACATTAGTTCAAATACTCAGCACTCATAAGCAAACTCATTGGAAAGCTGAGTTACAGCAGTTAATTTAGGGTTATCACAGATGAAAAAGACCTAGTTGAAAATAAAGCCATCTAGTCCATGTCCCTGCAAAGTGCAGTATTGTTCCCTACAGTGCCATTTCTGGGATTTTGTCCAGTCTAATTTTTGGAGTCCTAAATAATACAGATTCCATCATTTCTCTCCAGAGACTATTACCACCACTTCTGAAAAGAAATATGCCAGAGAACAAGGAGAAAGAGAGTAAGAGATAGAGAAATAAAAAGCCTACAGTTATTTTATGGTAAATCAAAATAAGGTTTAATAAAAGCCTTGACAATATCTTTTTAAGTAGGAGATTTTAAGATTCAGCAGCCTCCTATTTCCATGCATGTCATAAGCTGTACAAAAACCCAAAGGAAATAAACTGTGCTAGCCTCCCACTCACTGCTAAGTATAAGATATAAAACTTATAAAAGTAGTTAGAATGTTGCAGAAAAGCAGGTAACTTAATTAGCTGCAGTTCCCAAAGCAAAGAATATGTTTTAAATATTTTTTGGGGGGGGGGAGGACAGAGGAAGGCTATACTTTCATGTATTCGTTCAAAATACATATTTTCCATGTCAACTTAAATGTTATATCATGTTACATATTTCTGAGTTACAAAACATCAGCAGTTATAGCAGTGTGGGCCCCACTGATGTCAATGGGAAAACAGGATTGGACGTCAAGTTAAGTCTTGCAAACAGTGGTCTAGACTAGTGCAACTCAAAGTAGTGGTCCGCGGACTAGTGCTGGTCCCGGATCCATCGGCTGCCGGTCTGCATGCACATTGGAAAAAAAAATTGCCAGTCCCCCACATCAGATAGCTTGAGAAGCACTGGTCTAGACTGTGGTATTTAGCCACAGCCTTGAGCAAGTAACTCTGATCTCCTCAGTGTTTTCTATAGGACTTCCTTTTCACATTTCTTTGGAAACACAGCGGGAGTAGTGCTTACCCTCCCCTAAACATGGGTTATGCAGTTGCCACAGGCCATTGTCGGGAGCATGCACTGGTTTCTGTCAGTGCAATTGTGACAGCTGCCATTTTGACCAACACACCAGGGACTGACCTTGGAACCTTCAGCTCTAAAGACGCTTGAGCTAAAGAACCAAGATTCTCTAGCTAGTGCTGTAACAAACTGTTATCATCTATAGATTGGGTGCAGAGAGGGACCTGTAATACACATTCACCAGTAGGTTATACCCAGACACAAAGGCCAGGGATCATCTGGCCCTATATCCACTGGCAATATTTTCACAGAAAAATGTAACATTACACTCATGAGTCTCCATAAAAGTTATCTTGTTCCCCCTTATCTATAAATATTGAATAAAGAGTATTGCTGCTGCTGTGAAAATACAAGGAATTTAAATATTTAATTGAATAAAGGTTTAAGTAAAAGCTAGCTAAGCCCTTTCATGAAATCCCATAGAATCTAGTTTATCTTTGTAACTTTTAGAGCATATTCAAGTTGGTAGAATGACCAGTATATTTATTATACACATATTTAAAATTAAGATGGTTTTGCTGTGACCAGTTAGTATATTTGAAACATGCAGGCCAAAACTGTTTCTCCAGGTCACGGATATGAATCTGGAAGCTGGATTTTTCCAGGAGTATGCTAGGTAGAGTTGGTTGAAAAATTGTCTTTGTTTTCAGGGAAAACAATTCAAATGAAATGAAAACTGTTTTGTTTGTTTGAAATTTTTGCTGAATTTTTAAGTTTTTTGACTAAATTAACCCCCCAAAGTTTGTCCCCTCACCCTGCTCCGCACCCCTTCTTCATCCACTGGAAAATGAGAAATTTAAGGGGAGAGGACTGGGGAACCCAAAACATTTCAAATTTTCAGATTTTGATTAAAAATCTAGAAAATGTCAACCAAAATGATTTTTTTCCACAAAAATGTAGTTTAGTTTGAAAGGCTATTTTATGTCAAAATAAAAAGTTTTCAGTTAAAAAATATTCTACTAGCTTTAATGGTAGATGCCTCACAGTGCAGATACAAAGCACATGGGCCCTGCTCCAGAGAGTTTACACTTTAATATCACAAATGATGGAACAAAGAGGCAAACAAAACAGTTGGGTGGGCAGGATACATAACTTATTCAAAATTATCTTGATCTACATTTTGTTATTAAGCTAACATTCGTTTAGCAATGTATTGGCATGACTCCTAATTTTTCCTCAGCATTCTGTACATTTGGAGGCAGATGCGGATGGGCAGGCTGTGGTCACTAAAGAGAAGGGGACAAGAAGAAATTCCACGTAGCTAGGAGTTTCCAATCATGGAAACTGGAAGATCTCTCAAGGTCCAGTTATTCCAAGGGAATGGACAGACGTATGGGACACACCTGTGGATGGCAGCTTGGCCCAACCTGAAAAAAAAAGTCAAGCTTACCCACAAACAGTTCTCCAACCATCCAAGTCAGACAGATGATCCTTGGTGTGGATTCAGTACTAAGAAGAATAAAAAGAACATTCTGTAAGGGACAGGCAGACAAGACCATGTTCTGCTTTCCTGGAGCCAGTATAGGAGATGTTACTCTAAGACTGGAAAGACTTCTGAAGTCAACAGATAATTAATCCACTGATGATGGTTCATTTCTGCACTAAGAACACTGCATTGTGGAATATCTCACAGATAAAGGATGACTTCAGGGAACTTGGAAATGTGACGAAAAAAATGTCTACATAATATTCCCCAAGATGCTTCTGGCCCCACAAGTGAAGAAAGGCAGAAGATTTTGGAAGTGAAGCACTTTCTGGGTAAGTGGGAAGGGCTGCGGGGTGGGGGGCTATTCCTGGAACATTGGCCTATCTTCTACAGAAATGGACTGTATATTTTGTATGGCCTCCACCTCAGAAGTCACTGATAACTTGGAAGAAAATGATTTTAAATGCATGTGTATCAACATCCTAACAGAGATAGCACAATATGGGGTATTAGTTGGTGTCTGCTACAGAACACCAAATCTCACTAGGGACCTAGAACTACATGGCTCCTTGCACACCTATCTATAATGTGTATGGGGAAAAAAGCTTCATGATCCTGGGGGACTTCAATTTGAGGGACACATGCTGGAGTTCTCATGCAGCTACTGTTAAAACATCTCTGGAATTTCTAAATAATATAGATGATAACTACCTAACTCAAAAAATGTTGCACCTAACTCAGGGGAATTCTATTAGACCTCACTTTGAGAGAAAAAGAGGAACTGATCACAGAACTAAAAATGAATGGTAGCTCAGCAACAAGTGATCATTATTTGATAATAAAGTCCAGACCTCTAATATATACACTTGGTGCTTTAAAATGGCCAATTTCACAAAGATGAAAACAATTACAAGACAAATCAGTTGGGAGGAAGAATTTAATCAGAAAAATTTGAATGATAATTGGGAATTGATTAAGAACGCTTTACTAAAGGCCTCAAAAGACACAATCCCACAACTGAGGAAAAAAATTGTATTGATTAAAAAAATAATTTAAAATTACCTGACTTAGCCCTGGTCTACACTGGGATGAGGTGGGAGGGGGGGGAGGTCGATCTAAGTTACGCAACTTCAGCTACGTGAATAACGTAGCTGAAGTCGAAGTACTTAGATCGACTTACCGTGGTGTCTTCACCGCGGTGAGTTGTCTGCTGCTGCTCCCCCACTGACTCTGCCTATGCCTCTCGCGACGCTGGAGTACAGGAGTCGATGGGAGAGCGCTTGGGGGTCGATTTATTGTGTCTAGTAATCGATCCCCACTGGATTGATTGCTGCCCGCTGATACGGTGGGTAGTGAAGACATACCCTTAGAGGAGAAGTGAAGGCTGCTATAAAAATAATATAGTCAAAGTGGAAGAAAGGGAAAATTGATAGTAATTAATAGAAATCAGAAGCTAGGAACTGTAGAAAATTGATAAGAGAAGCAAAAGAACACAAGGAGAAATCTTTGGACAGTAGTTGAGGAAAATAAGGAGTTTTTAAAGTGTATTAGGAACTAAAGTAATCCTAACAGTGGTATTATGATAATTCAAAAAAGGCAGAAGTGTTCAGTAGATATTTCTGTCCTGTATTTGTGAAAAAGATAACAAAGAAAAGGTTAAGGGGTGACTTTATTATAGTCTATAAGTACCTACATGGGTAACAAATATTCAATAATAGACTCTTCTGTCTAACAGAGCAAGGTATAACATCATCCAATAACTGGAAGATGAAGCTAGACAAATTCAGACTGGAAATAAGGCATAACTTTTTCCCAGTGAGGGTAACTGAGCATTGGAACAATTTACCACGGGTTGTGGTGGATTCTTCATCCCTAACAATTTTTAAATCAAGATTGGATGTTTTTTCTAAAAAATATGTTGTAGGAATTATTTTGGGGAAGTTCTATGGTCTGTGTTATTTCGGAGGCCAAACTAGATGATCACAATGGTCCCTTTCTGACCTTAGAATCTCTGACGTTTCCTGCAAGTTTAATGTATACAGAAGGTTTAAATTAATTTTTACCACTTTGCAGTATTGTAACTTTCATGTGTAGTTAAATTTAATCTGCCCTTATGATGTTTAATCTCCTGCTGCAAACAGTTTAATGGCACCAGCAAACTTCACCAACCCACTGTCCACTCCCTCCTCCAGATCGTTAATACATATAGGTATCATAAATTTCTGAATTTTTTTTTTTTTTCAGATCTCAAACTAGTTGGAGGAAAAGGGACACCAGCCAGTCAAAGACATGCTGCAATTCAGTTTCTGAAATAGAATACATTTAGATAAATCATACGTGTTTAATAACATTGAGTCTGTTGAAGTAAGTCTGATTATGAAAAAACCCTTTCTCTCTATAACAGTCATCATCTAAATCTGGCATTGTGTGTGTAGGAGAAAGCTACTGATGTCTCTAACTGTGCTTGAAAATCTAGGATTGTATAACTATTATATTTTTCTGAAACCTATTGGTTGAAAGGTTACTGTAATTATATAAAATGCATAAAGTGTTCAGGAACATTATTATTGGCATTTTAATAATGATTTATTGAAAGAGAAAAATCTTATACACAACAGGCCCAATCTCCTGCTTTACTTATTGTTCTTGGCATTAATCATTATGTTGCTCAAATTCAAATAAACACAGACAAGTCCTATTTACCTTAATAATAAAGCTGGTTATAGACTATTCTGAGTAGAATCTGCACAAGGTCAGAGAAGAACAGAATGGGCAGAAAACAAAAGGGAGTGGATTCCCAGGTGTCACTTTTCCTTTGGGTCTCTGTTCACCGTGCAGTAAACTGTAAGAACCTGTTACTCAGCCTGACAAACACCTTTGGGCTGAATTGATTATTTTTTTGTTGTTTCTCCTGTCTCTCTGTATAATACATAATCTGATAGCAACCAGAAATGGTTGAATTTAGGAACAAACTATTACTCTAGTCACTTTCCAGTTTTGACTTCCTAGTTCACATAAATGACACGTTAATTCACATGAACCTCACAACAAAATGGTAGATGGTGCTGATCTGCCAGTAACACTTTCTCTTGCCTCTGTCTCTTTTTTCCGTTTTTCTTTTACAGTGTAGGTAAATGTTTTGTCATAAATGTTGTCTTATTCTCTTGGTTTGGCTGAGAATGTGTAACTTGCCAGCCTTTCCTTTGTAAATCCCTTACAACACAAAAAGGAAATGTCTACTGAAGAGAATTCATTCCTATGTATGGTCTGATGTATTCCCTGTCATGTTAGTCATTTCTCAGTCTGAGCTTAATGGTGTTCTCAGGCTGATATATTACTCATTACTAAGACATTAGCTTTCAAACAAGAAACTATTTAAAAATACAATATTAATTCCAATGAGGTATTAGGTGAACTAATTAATCATTCAAACTGCTCATTTACTAGACTAATTAAGGGTCTCTTTCTGGATACTGTCCAAATGTTGTTACAAATATAGGCACCATGAGGTAATTAAAGTGAAAAGCTATCGTGCAAATCTATCTATCTATCTTAGATACTTATCTGGCTCCCCATTACCACAATATCTGAGCACCTCAGAGTCTTTAATTTATTTGTCTCCACACATCCCTATGAGGTAGGGAAGTACAATTAATCCCCATTTAACAGATGGAGAGGTACACAGAGACTAAGGGTAGAATCCTTGAAGGGACTTAGGAGTTGTAATGCTGAGTGTCATAGCACCTAAATTTTAGGCACCTAGACAATCATAGGATTGACACTGTGATCTACAACCACTGAGTTAGGTGCCTAGGCTCCCTATACAATGCATAGAGAGAGCTAGGCACCTTAGATTGCGCTCCACAAGTCATCACACTTTTGGGGAGAGGGGTGCCACCTAAACTACCCAATGGGAGATGCTGACCAGAAGAGTGTGTGCTAAGCCCCACCCCTTTTTCAGAGATAGGAGTCTAAGTCTAGGCTGCACAGAGGTACCTGCCTCGGCTAGTGATCCATGAACTGAGAGCAGATAGGTGCTTGGCTTGGCAGAGGACGCCTACCCAATTGAGCCCCTGACACTGTGTTTCCTGGTTTGTGAATCACTCTGAGGCTTAGGCAAGAGATAGGTGTCTAGATGCCTACCATGAGGCAGTAGTTCACATGCTCAGGCAGGAGACAGGCACCCAACAGCCTATAATGAGGCTGCAGTGTGCATTCCCAGAGGAAAAAGCTTAGGCATCAAGTGAATTTCGCTTCCTACACAGTTAGGCAGCAGACGAACAGAAGGTTTGTGGATCTAAGAGGTGCCTAAAAATGGGACTTAGGCACCTAAATATCTTTGTGGATCCCACTGCAGGAGACTTGCTAACTGTTACGAACTAGAACATAGGCAGTCTAGCCTATTATTCAGAGTAGTAGTTGGGTCTAGTGGCCAGGTCAGGGAATGGAAGCAAGAGTCAGAGCCAGACTCAACTGCCAAATACAAGAGCCATGAGTAGAGCCAGAATCAGAACCAGGAATCAAAGCTGAGGATCAGAGCCAGCATCAGATACCAAATCCCAGAGCCTAGGCAGAGTCAGAAATCAGAGCCAGGGGTCAGAGGCAGGACTGGTAGCTGGTGGTCAGGCGTAAGGTGAAAAGGCAGGAACTGGAAAGAGGCAGGGATCAGGCATGGAGCAGGAGCATGGTGGGAGTTAGGAGTGAGGAGCAGGTCAGGAGTGGAGCAGGGATCAGAAACAGGGTTGGATATGGATTGCAGGAGGCAGGCAAGAGCAGAGGGTTAAATGTAGCAGCAACAGCAGGAAGTCTGCTCAGTTGCTCAGATAACCACCCATGTCATTTCCTGGCTTCAGTAGTGGGTGTGAAACAATAAGGTGGCCGCAGGCCTTGGGTGCTCTGATAGAACTTCCTGGAGGGCCTGAATTTCCAGGTTTAGCAAGATGCAGCTTCATCCATCTCCCTCAGTTATGATGAGGCAGTGTCAGAGATCCAGGGCCCCAGAGCTGTACCCTTGGATCTTTAAGTTAATGGTTATATAAGAAGCACATGGCTGACCAGGAAAGTGAATCTTTGTTTCCAAAATTATAGGCTAGCATCCGAATCGGTGGACTATCCGACATCCCAAACGTATAGCTTCTGTTTCAGACAGCTTCAGGGTTAATATTTGTTGACTTGAATGATCTCAATGCCTGGGGTTCAATTGTGAGAAACTAAAGCAAGGGAGTAGTAATGGAAATACAGCTGCACTGTTAGCATGGCACTAAAAACCGAGGAGATTGGGGCACTGAAATATATATAGACAAAAATACAATAAAAAGTCAATAGAAAATGCCACCCAATGCCTCGGCATGCCATCAGCCTGTGAAAAAATGGGTTAAATTACCAAAACTCACAATTTCAGAGTGGTAGCTGAGTTAGTCTGTATCAGCAAAAACAATGAGGAGCCCTTGTGGCACCTTAAGAGACTAACACATTTATTTGGGTGTAAGCTTTTGTGGGCTAAAACCCACTTCATCAGATGCATGGAATCAAAAATACAGTAGGCAGGTATAAATACCAAGTGGGGGGTCAGTGCTAATGATGTGGAAGTGGCCTATTCTCAACAGTTGACAAGAAGGGGTGAATACTGAGGGAGGGAAAATCACTTTTGTAGTGCTAATGAGGCCAATGCAATCAAGGTGGCCCAATCAAATGGCCTCATTAGCACTACAAAAGTGCTTTTCCCTCCCTTGGTATTCACCCCTTCTTGTCAACTGTTGAGAATAGGCCACTTCCACCTTAATTAAATTGGCTCGTTAGCAAAAACACCCCCCACTTGGTAAGGCAACTCCCATCTTTTCACATGCTGTGCATTTATACCTGCCCACTATATTTTCGACTCTATGCATCTGATGAAGTGGGTTTTAGCCCACAAAAGCTTATGCCCAAATAAATTTGTTAGTCTCTAAGATGCCACAAGGACTCCTTGTTGTTTTTGCAAAATCACAATATGGAAAAAAGCTGGGTTCATAATATTTAGTGCAGATGATTTACAGCATAAGATAAATTTTCAGGTTGGTACTGTGTGTCAGAGTTCCAAAATAACTCCACCACAGACGCTCTCCATTGTTTGCTCAAAGGGTGACCCTATAGGTTTCAGGCCTGCAGCCATCACCTCTTTCTGGGCAGGCACCTATATTCCTTTCCCTCCTGATCAGGAATTCAGGCTACAGCCCACTTGTACTTCACTGTGATTATCCCAGCAGGTCTGACCTAGCTCAGCACCTACGGTTTCAGTCTCTCCAGAGAGGACAGCAGTTTACCAGTGACTAGACAGCATTCACAGAGCACAGTACATTTATTACAGGACAAAAGTGTTACAGAGAAAACACACAATAAAAGTTCTAAACACATATTTAAAATTTACCAGAAGTCCCTCATCTTTTCTATGGAGACCCAGGCAGGTTCCAGTCCTTTGAGCCTTCTGCGTACCGTTTTGCCCCCTGCATTAAAAGCTGCTCAGGAGTTTGTTGGTTCAAAATTAGAGTCCCTGAGTCCATTGAAACTCAGCCTTTCTTTATTTTCCAGGCCTCTTAAAACAGGTACCTCTTTCCCCAGAGGGTGAAGCTTCAAAGGCTGGGGATCTGCATAACCCTTACTGGGATTTTGCATTAATAGCCCCCCTAGTGATTCTAGATTTCACAAGAAACCCACCCAGCAAGCCAGGAACACACAAATACATACAGCACTTAGTAATGCAAAGGACATGAGTATTCCATGGGCCCATATCATTGGAAACATCTCAGTATAATGGCCTTTCAAGTTTTCATGATTCCGAGCTATGGCTCTCAAAAATGCAGATAACATTTACAAAGTTGATACAACAGCCTCAAGTTAGGCTTGTGCTAGTCATATCTGTCATGCTGTGCACATGTCTAGATGCTATTAGTGATTAGTATTGTTGGTTTTCTTTTACTTGTATTGCACCAGTACCTAAAAGCCTCCATCAGAATTGAGACCCCCATAAGCTGGTCACAGTATGAATACATAGGGGACATAGGACCAGACACAAAGAGCTTTGTTATGTTTCACAGCATACAAACAAAGAAACAGATGAAAACTCAAACTGGAAGGTTGCAAAGTAACAATGCTTTATTTCTGAGAACACAGAACAATAACACAAGAGCTAAAAGCAGAGCAAAACAAAGCAGGCTGGTCCATGAAAACAGAGAGGCACAATTCCACACTCCTTACTGTAGTCTGTTTGCAAATGGGCTCTGCTGGTATGCATTGCTACAGAGCCCTCTAGCCTGCAAGTAAGACCCAGAACACCCACCTCCCCTGCTCTTAAATGAATATCTCGCAATTCCAGCACAGTCCTCGCTGCACCACAAGCTAAAATGTAATGTCAGATAAGATACCATAATAGTAGGTGGTTAGAGGGGAGAGAGAATGAGAGTAGCAGCTCTAAGAACACACACAGTCTAGCTCTGGGCCAGATGCTGCCCCACCCTGCTTTTCAATGGGGCTACTTGGAGTAAGGAGCTGCTCAGTGTGAATCAGAGTGGAAGAGTCTGGCCCCACGTGGACAACCTGTTTTCACATAAATAATAATGTTATATCAAGTACCCATCATGGAGCTGGGAGGTAAAGATGAAGTTGCCTATAACGTTCCCCTGTGAGTGAAGAACAGAAAGATCTCAGCATGCTGTCATTTACCTTCCCTCACTTTCCTTGTCCTCTCCCTCAGCCCATTGGTCAATCTTCTTTCCTGTGACCTCAGAAACATCTCTTAACCTACTGTTCACCTCTCACAACTTACCTTCCTAGATGCTAATTAACATCAGGAGGGATCATCAAAAGCATTACTGCCTTCTGAGGAGATTGTAGAAAGGGCAGAGTTGTCCATGGGCCTTGTTGAAAGTTCATTGTAAAAGAGAATACTGATGCTGAGAGAGTATAGGGTTGGGTCATTACTTAACCAGTTTATGCATTCCTGACATGAGCTGGATTGGTTTCATAGTTTGGAGTGAAAGAAATGTCAATGATCTCACACTTCTGCTCCAGGGACCCTAAAAGCTGCTGTGTTTATAGTCTCTGCCACTAGTTTAATTCAGACTCAAACATGGCGGGCTCTGAGGCACACTAGGGATTATCACACTAAGGCCATCGCGATATGCAAAATGCTAAGAGGAGGAAAATCTATTTCAATTAGAGATAAGCCAGCTGGCAATTTAATGCTTGTTTACTGTAGGTATCCCCAGAACACCTGCCCTACTCATAGTTACTATGAACAGCTGTGTTTTCATATTTATCAGCATTCTCCCTGCCTCTTGTACTTGGGAATCTCCAGCGCTTACCTGATTGTATTACAACTAGCCCATGTTAATGAAGTCCAACTTCATCTATGTTACACAAAGAATTCATATTTCACAGGTTTCTTAAGAACACAAAAAATTATACAAAAAACTTACATTATGGGAATATATTCTAAAAACTAAAATACTTGACAATGGCTAGGCTGCTGGTATGTTGAAATCACTGCTTGTCATGCTGATCACTATTGTGTCATTGCTCCTTGTACTCTCCAATCTGTCTGTATTCATTCTTTGTCTCGTCTTATATTTAGATTCTAAGATCTTTGGGAGAGAGACCATCTTTTTTGTTCTAAATTTGTACAGAGCCTAGCACAATGGGATCCTGGTCCATGACTAGGTGTTGTGGTAATACAAATAATAATTGTATAATATTGGCCATAGTATTTATGAGATATTATACCAGCTTTTTAAAGTCTTCATTGTTAAGGTTAGCATGCAATATACGGACATTAGTGACTAGGGTAATTAATATTTTCTTCCCTTGATTCATATCACAAATGTTTACTGTGGAGAGGCAGTAAGGCTGCAACTAGCTTCCTTTACAAAGCCCTCTTTTTGCCTCTTGATGATGGTGGCTTAGAAAATTGATAACCTGAAAATGTCTACATTTAGCTTGAAGGCAAAGGAAACTGTTTATGAAAAGTTTGAGGGAAATTTGTCAGACTGATTTTGATTTAAGAACAATTATTTTCTTTTGAAATGTATGTTTTTGCCTCCTTTTAGCTCAAAAACACATTGTTACCCCTTCAAATTTCCACATAGGATAGTTTCATTTTTCTTGAAATAATTCTGGCCCCAGATATAACTGAAGATGTAATTAAACAAAATATGTGTGTGTGTGTGTGTGTGTGTGTCTGTCTGTCTGTGAGAGAGAGAGACTGCGCACAAATTGCCCCATATTCACTTGTTGCAGATTGGATAGAACATAACTAAGGGTACTTTCATAGTTGGAAGGTAACAGATCGCCATATGTAGCTCAAGTGAATATGTAGCTCATGAGAATGACCATATTGGTCAGACCAGTAGCCCATTATCCTGTCTTCTGACAGTGAGGTGTGACAGACGGTTCAGAGGAAGTGAACACAATAGGACAATTATTGAGTGATCCATTCCCTGTCATCCAGTCCCAGCTTCTGTCCAGAGGAAGTTTAGGGATATCTGGAGCATTGGGTGTTCCCCTGACCATCTGGCTAATAGCCACTGATGGACCTATCCTCCATTAACGTATATAAGTGATCAAGGAGTACAGGTCTCTGATTTTGAAGATATGGGACCACAATTATAGCGCTGGCTCTGCAAGTGCATGAAATTTATGATGTGATAAGACATTGCATAGTTAAGTTTGCAACCATGGTCCCATTAAAAGACTGACTGTGATTACTCTGTAACTCCAAATAAAGAGAGAGAAATCCTCCTGCTTTGACATGTTTGGGGATTTGGGGATAAGTGTCTAATATGTGTTCTGAAAATTTAGAGTACAATGACTAAGTATTTTTAAGATTACAAAAATTTACAATGGCTCCTTTCTTACGTTTTTATAGTGTCTCATTTATTTCTGTTCCTCAACACTCCCAAAGAAATCACATGACACCACATAATCTGAAACAGACAGATTTTTATATTGAGTCCAGCAAGAAGCAGTTTTCCAGGATAAGTATAATAAAATATTTAAGAAATTGTTGTTTACGTGAAAAGTGGACCATATTTCTCTACTAGCGCAGCTGATGGAGAATACAATGTGGTGACAGAATATTTTAATTGTCAACATATGAACCAGCCAGGCCTGCATTTCAGAACTGAAAGGACACTCTTGGGAGCCCCACCATTCTCCCATCTACAGCTTTGCCTCTAGCTCATCCCCTAAAGCTGGCAGCAGCTGCTGTTGTTCCTACAGCAGCCACAGACTAGATACCTCTCTTCCCCTGTTCAGCCTCCTGGAGTGCATCCCACAATGTGGTCCCCCCACTCGCTTACTAATAGTTATGACAGTGCCAACAGTGTGCTTAGTGTTATAAACAAAAAAATAAAGACCACGCCTGCACCAAAGAATTTGCAGTCGAAAAGAAACAAACAAAAGACAGGTTGCATTGGATAACCCAGAGTAAGGAATATGTTGGAGTGTTTGTTTCTTTTTAATGTTCCACACTTCACTGTAATACAGTGGTTCAATCACAACCACTGCACCTATTGGGAATCCAGGGATGGGCAGGCACAACCCTGTCCACAGCTAAAGGCCCCTCCCCTCAGCCAAAGGGGAGGAGCTACTGGACCCAGATCCCAAGTAATTTTGGGGGGACAACTAATGTAAAACAGGGACAGGAGTGAAGGTCACAGGGTTAAAAGCAGGAAGCCAGAGGGGGACACTGAGCAGAGAACCCTAGAGAGCACCCACTGCTCCTTGAAAGATTCTAAAGAGCCAGTGGATACGGCCCAGAAGAACTCTGCCCAGATACATGAGTGAAGGGAGGAGTGGAAATAGGCCCCACAGTCACAGGGCACCTCCCCATCCAACGTCTTCCTTCTGGTATGGTGGATGGCCAGTGCCTTGGCCAGTCCCAGGAGGAGGTTGACGAGGACGTCTTATGACTTCATGGGACACAGATGGGGAGTGTATATATCAGAAGATGTGGGGAGAAGTGCAGCCAGAACCTAAGGAGAAGGGTCTGGAGGAGCTGGAAAAAGGGTTGCAAATTGGTGCACTCAAAGTAAATGTATGCCAGGGTCTCCCTCACACTACAAAGGGGCAAGAGTTGGAGAGGGAGGTGAACCACAACAAATACACGCCCGTGCTTATGGCTCCATGAAGGAGCCACCAACTGATATCCTTGGTGGGCCGAGGAACCAGGGTGGACTAAAAACTAGCCCATGCGGGCTCCTCACCCTCCACAGATGGTAGGTGGTCCTGCCACTTAATGTCAGTGCGGGATATGAGGGTGAGGAAGTGAAAGGCATGGAGCATGAGTATGTACAGCTGTGTCCTAGGCATGGTTTGGAAATGAACCGGCTGCAGGTCATGCAGCTGGCTCGGATTTTGCAGGGGGGTGGCCAGGGGTGGGGAAGGGGCTCGAGGGGTAAGGGTCCGATGACAAGATCTGGCAGGCCAGGAGTGAGGGACAGGAGAGAACACCCTCCTGCAGGACCTGCTCAAGGAAAGCCTGAGCGGTGGGCGGCAAGGCTGCCTTCACCTCCTGGAGTATGCGCCGGGGGCATGTAAGGGGTGCAGAGCCATGTGTGTTGGCAAAGTTCCAGGGGATCTACCCAGTCCCCCAGTCATAGTCCAGGAGGTCTCTGATCCTGTTGGTACCTTCCAGGACCAATCTCCAGTGCACCGAGGGAGACTTCGCCACCTGCATGCCAAGTTGGGTGTTGTGTAGCATGGGCTCCGTGAGGAGATCTTCCCCATCAGCTGCCATGGACCTGATGGCCGACACCAGCTTCCAGGTCCGGAGGAGGTCCTAGAAGAACACCAGAAACCCAGAGAGATCTCACTGAAGACCCCTCAGAGGAAGAGGAAAGAGCTGCCAGTCATATCGGAGCCTTTGGAGGTGGCAGAGGAAGACATGCGCCAGCATGCTCCTTGCCAGTCTACCTGAACTGTAAAGGAGTCTCTTCAGAGCCTGGAGGCAGAAGACATGGACCTGAGTGCGGAGGCAGAGCAGGCCTTGTCCCCCGCCTCCTTCAAGGGAGACTCAAACCCCCCAAAGAGACCCAGTGCAGCCCCAGCCAAAAGAACTCCAGAGTTAGCCTCTGGAGGTGGGCCAGGATTCCCAGGCCTGGGCTCAGGGTTTTGGGACAGTGCCAGAGCACGGACAGGACCAGCTGCTTAAGCACCAGTGTCCTCCCCCACAGAGAAAGGCATTGGAGCAATCCCATTCATCTCCATAGCCACCCAACCAGCCTGCTCTCCAAGTCGTGCCAGTTCTCTAGCGGGGAGAGATGCGTGGTAGAAAGGTATATGGCCAGATGGAGCAGCAGACCCGTGCTCCACCTGCTGATCTGGAGCATGAGTGGGGAAGGAGATCGCCTGCCACCTGTCCCTGACCACCCAAAACTCTGGCTCATGGAGCACCAACTCCATCAACCTCTTGCAGAGGAGAGGGAAGAAGGGCTTGATGACCAGAGTGTACAGTTGGCCTGACAGTGGGCAGCCTTGATGCACCCCTCAACCAAAGATGGTGGGTTCATTCAGGGTCCAGTTGAGCTTGACTAAACACTCCATAGAAGCGAACAGCACCTGGAGAAAGCCTACAAAGTGGGGCCGAAAGCCAAATGCGTGCAGAGTGCCTAGGAGATACCCATGGTCCACCCTGTCGAACACATTCTCCTGGTCCAGGGACAGGAGGACAAATGACAGACCATCCTTACACCCAAGCTGGAGGAGTTCCCAGACCAGATAAAGATGATCAAAGATGGTACAGCCTGGGATAGTGTAGGTCTGGTTGGGATGGACCATGTCCGCTTGCACGGACCCCAGTGGCAGCAAGATTGCCTTCGCTATGACTTTGTAGTCCATTACTAAGGAGCGACCACTTCAACTTGGACTAGTTCAAAGAAGCAGTTTTAATTTTACATGTAAAGAGAAATAAACTAAATTAAGGAGTATTAAGTAATGTCTACAGGATAATTTTCTGTTGTGTCAAGTCTCTTGCATTCATGCTTCAAATACTTATGATAATGGTCACAGGGAAGTGTCTATGTGAACTACACTATATGAACTATATTTTTGGACTCCATTTGGTAAAATCAGATGAATGTGTTTAACTATATTAATTTGAAATAAGATATGTTATTTTTTTCTTGTTGAAAAAGAAAAAAGATAATTACTAATCACTGCCATAATTAAGAGCCATTGATGTCCTTTGTTACTTTTTTCCTAAACAGAAATTGCTCTTATAAAAATTGTTCATGAAACAAAGAACAACAAAATGACTGGCACTATACAACCAAAATATTAACATATTGCCTGGGAAACTCATATTGTAGGGCAGGTAAACTAAAATCTCAGGTTTTAGGACAGAATTTAATTAACCATTCCAGCAAGCACTTCAGTGATTAGAATCTGCCTGAAATGGGACTCAGTTAACGTCTGTGTGTTTCAAATGTCAGCAGAATTAATTCTAAATGATATGTATTGGTGTTTTCATTCTCATGATCCATCTTGCCATTTTATTTCAGACAAGAAGTAAGATACTGGAATTCAGTCTCCGTCACACTCTTTTACACTTTCTGCACTCATTTATGCTGGTGCAATATCCTGAGTTACACAGGAGTCACCGAGGGTAGCAGTGGGCTGTAATATAGAATAATCCTGGTATAGGGTAGAACTACAATTTAAAGCTTATCTGATCCTTCCCCATTCCCTGCTTCTCTGAAAGATATTTGCTGAAATACCTAGAAATACATGCTCATTTCACTTTGTCTGTCACTGCAGAACTGTTTTACATATTTTTAATAAACATTATTCATTCCACTTATAAAAAATTTTCCAAGGCAAGATCAAAAAGCACTTTGCTAATATTTAATTATGCATCTCACTGTCACATAGTCTAAAGAAAATATTATCATTCCCATTTTACAAACGGGAAACTGGAACCCAAAGAGGTTAAGGGTATGGAGTGCTTTTGAAGGCAATGGGCATTTTGTCACTGACTTCAAGAAAGCCAAGATTTGTCCCTAGATATCTTGCCTACAGTCACCCAGAGTCTATAGCAGGGCCAAGAACAGGATGAATATCTTCTGATGCTTGTGTCCTATGTTTTATCCACTTGCCCATCATTTCCTCTACAGTCAGAGGAATCACTCTATGTATTGTACATGAAACTGCTGCATAATCAGAGCACAGAGGAATACATTCTGACGTGATTTACCTTGGTGTAAATGAGATCAGAATTTGGCCCAGATTAAAGTTCTCTTAAAGTATACGGATATATTTCTGTCCCATTTTCACAGGCATGCAGTGTGTTCAACTTTTAAATGTACAGTAATTATATGTTAGAATGTTTGTGAACAAAAGCTAAATATTCTGTGAAAATTGGCACTCTTGTAAGCCTTTTTAAAGAGGCTTGAATATGGGTCTGTTGACTGAATCTTGTGGAATGCTGATAAAGAAACATCCTCCTCTGTTCACTGCCATGTTAACTTTTGCTGCTTATTGATTAAGAATTCATGATGTTACCTTAGAAACCCATTTTCTCTGTAACCTCCTGTCACTGAAACAGTCTTTATGTCTGCTAAGGATATGTCAGGAACCAAGGTCTTCGGTAGAGCTAATCCTCATCAGTACAGCTGGCCTGCTACAGGCTGCCTGATTGGCCAGGCCACCTGATTGGCTTCAGGGACCAGTAGGCCCACTCTTAAGCCAGCATCAGTGTCTGGCTGCCTGTTCAATGCTTACGTCCGTCACTGTGCCTACCCCTCTCCATCCCCATTCCTTGAACCCCTTCTGCCTACTACTCTGTTCGCTCCAGTTCCTGAGCTCCGGCTAGACCCGTGGCTTCCGACTACCAACTGCAGCTTGACCTTTGGTTCTAGCATCTAGTTCCTGGCCTCTGGTTTGAACCTTGGCTCTGACTTCTGATTGCCAACTCTGGCTCTGACCCTAGTCCCTGATTGCTGATGCCTGCTCCAACCACTAGACAAGACTGCCCTCATCCCAGTCGGCTGACAGAGGATGAGTTTGTTACCAAACTTATTTAGCCAATTTTATATTGTTTAAGTGAACCATTTCCCCATCATCCTCTATACTGAAATACTTTAAAAACTGTAAGCTTTTGTGCTTGGCACACACAGGGAGGAAGTAGTATTTTGCTGAGGTTTGTGAAAATAAGCAACTGATATAATTGTTGCTAGAAACTAGGTATGAAAACAACCTTGGTAGGAAGTACAGACTGCATGGGAATGGAAATATTCAAGTAAGAATGATGCAAACTAATCTGGAGGATTTTGTGCCCATGGTAACAACCTAAAGTGTGTACATATACTCCTCAGCAGTGAGTTTTATTCCCAGAACAGTCCATGCTGTGGTCATATTCCCAGACTGATGAAGTGGGAAAGTATTTAACCATTATCTTTCTGTATTTGTGCTGACTGATCTTTGACTAATACTCATGGGTTAATAAACTTGGTTAATCAATAACATGTCAAATAATCACAGTTAAAAGGACCAAACTTTTAACCAAGTCTATATCCTAAATATGAAATTCTAGGACAAGTGTTTCTAGTTAAAATGGGCTGTTATGTTGCTTCATTCGTTCTTTAAAAAGTCAGTCAACAGGAAGTTCTATTGGACTCTTCAGCTTAAAATAAGAACCAACCTCCCTTTCTGAGATTCAAAAAAGTGTGGGTGTGTGTGTGTGAGAGAGAGAGAGATGATTTTTAGAAAGACTGAATTAAAATATGGAAATATTTTTTGCCTCTGATTGGGGTATTTTCAACATATCTGGAACCTGATAGTAAAATTCTGTATGAAGACAGTTCTTCTAAGATCATCAGCCTCATTTCTGGTCTAAACAGGTTCAGGTAAAGCTGGATAACCTTCAGTAAGCAAAGCATCTAAATACTGCATTTATGTTGAATCAAATCACAGAACTCTTTGAGATGTACCAATTAATATAATGAAGAAAAGTAATTAGCTATTCTATTTAATTAACTCATATTTTAAAAATAAATTCTCAAACTTTATTTCTACTAGAAATTTTTACTGATATCTTACAAAAACAGAAAAATGGAGAAAATAGCTGATAATTGAAAATTAATTATTCGTTAGTCAGAGCACTTCTGCAGTCATTTTATTAATTAGTATCAGACCAATAAAACTGGTGGTTGATGCCAGTATGCTTAATTTGTCTAATTAAGACTCTGATTTGAATCCCATTTTGCATATTCAGAGAACAATGAGCTTAGCCAGTAAAATCTGGAGAAGGTGATTGGGACACTATTCTAAAGAAATTTATACAATAAAAATGGAGTTTTGTGATTACATGGCATGGATTCGAAGCATGATCATGCAATCCATGAGGTGTTAGATTTTCTAAGATATTTAAGTGCCTAAAGCTTTTAAAGACCCCACTAGGCATCTTTTGCATCTTTAGGTACCTAAATATATTTGACAATCTAGCCCATAACGCCTATTAGAGTTTACAAATCTGGCAAGTACTTAGGCGAAAATCCCACGAGTTTTGTGAGGCCCTTTATAAGCCATTTCCTCAACCCCTGAATTACTATCCTCACTACCAGCCCAATAGACAGTAAGGAATTATTCTAAGAAAATAATAGTCACCTCCAGTGGAAAATAAGAAGAACGTGGACAGATATGACAAGCAGCTGTAAAAAGCTGAGTTTAGTAACTTCTTCAAAATTTTTCAAACTAATTTTTTCTGCAGTAATCAAGTTTAAAAAAATCTTTCTTCTGGACCAAATTTTGTCCTCAATGTTGGCCAGGCTAGTTGCTCCATGGGTGTTGGGAGGGGGTTGAATTGAAAAGTAATTATTATCTGCATCTATAAAGCAAAATTGGAAGCTCTCTGGAGCCACTAATGCTGTCCCGCATGTGTCTGCACCCTTCCTGACATTCATGGTGAGAATAATGTGTGTTGATATACATAACAGTAGCTCCCACTCTCCCATCCCCACTCATGCCTTAGGTTGGTCCCACCATTCCCCTGTTCAGTGCATGCAGAGAGAGCTTTCCTATACAATAGACACACTCTTCCCCCACCACACGCAGATGGTGAGATGAGACACCAGTAGGGAGGGTGAACAGAATTTATCCCTCTGTGATTAGCTCATTCTGAACCTTTATTTCTAGTACAGCAACTGTGTTGCAATCCTGTCTGAGTCCCCCTTGTGGGTGGTCATCAGTCTACTGTATTGGACTCTAGTCTATTGTATAAAGAAAAGGAGTACTAGTGGCACCTTAGAGACTAACCAATTTATTTCAGCATAAGCTTTCGTGAGCTACAGCTCACTTCATGGATGCATTCAGTGGAAAATACAGTGAGGAGATTTATATACATACAGAACATGAAAAAATGGGTGTTATCATACACACTGTAAGGAGAGTGATCACTTAAAATGAGCTGCTACTCTGTAGTCTATTGTATATAGACCTAGTCAAGTTTACACTCAAAATAAAGGCTGAAATACTACATGGTTTTCACAAAACCAGACTGGAGACACTGATATAACCCCCAAACTTGCACAACACAGTCCATTAAAGACAGATTTGCATGGGAAGTAGGTCCTTTTCAAAGCCATTCAATTTCTACTGACTGCAGAGAGCTCAGCGGATAGCATTAGAACAAGTATTAAACATTGCCCTATAATTGATGTTATTTCCCTTGCTACTGCACAAACTGCCAGCATTGCTTTATTCCACTAACTCCTTTGTTCCCCTTCTGCTTCCGAAATTGCAGTATGAATACAATGCAATGCATAATCTACTTAAAATGAACTGCTTTTCTTGACCTGGAACATGCATTTTTCATCTTCTTTCAGTGCCATCGTACATTATTAAATTTTGGACATATTTTTCTTATCAAGATAGCAAAATAGCTAGAATATCTTCAACTAGAATCACAACTGAGCAGATTTCTATAAAAGAACACAAACATTTTCCTTTCTTGGAAAATAGTTTTGTATCTGACAAAATAGAAAGAACAAATTCTGTGTTATGTGAAGTGGAAGAAAACAAATTACAAAACAAACTGAATCTATTTTACCACTGAGCAATCTGAAAATCCATAAGGTAAAACATTTCTCACTCTGAAACAATAATGAGAAGTATAATTGATAATAGAATTTTAATGGCAATTGACATTTCTCAGCCTCTCACTGGTGGCAGCAATTTGCTAAAACCCTGACATAATTTGTGACACTAGTACAGTGGGAGTTTCAGCTGAAGAGACTAAACCATGTTCCAACCTGCTGTAACCCTGATTTAACAATTGGAAAAAAATGTCCCTGTTTAATATTTAAACAAAATGTTTAATTTTTAAACACTGAAGGTATTTTTGTGATCATTAAACCAGCATTGGATCAGAATGGAGACTCTTCTGTATACTGTACAACTTTCATCCTGGCCATGTCTCCGTTTAGTTGTGGGATAGAGGTGTTTTGACAAAAAAACTCAGTCGTTGTGTTTTGGTTTTGCAAGCCAAAAACCAAAAGCAACACTGATTCTGGTTTCAATTTGGTATTCACGGCCTACTTAAAATAGCAAAAGATCAAAATCCTTCTATACAGATGTTATACAGAGTTGTGAATAAGGAAGAGTGTAGATTCAAAAGTGTGAATTAGCTGCTGTCAGGGGGAAAAAAGAAGGAACATTTGGAGAAGTGCTTGCCAAGATGCTACTGAGCAACAGCGGACCACAATGAGGTAGAGGCCCAGAGAGCAGCAGGAGGGGCATCAGCAATATTTAGCTTACTCATCCCCATTACATCTGAATTTAGCCATATGGAGTGGAAATCTATCAACTTCATGAAAAAACTCGTACAGATACAGACAGACATCATCTTCCTTTCCAAATGCAAACAGATGGCCATCATACCAAAAGGACTGAAGGTAAAAAATCCATTACAATCTACATACCACACAGACTATGCTGACAGCTTGTGCCACACACTCTCAAAAAGAAAAGGAGTACTTGTGGCACCTTAGAGACTAACAAATTTATTTGAGCATAAGCTTTCGTGAGCTACAGCTCACTTCATCGGATGCATACTCTCAAAGAAACTGCGGAACCACCTGATCAACATCCTCTACAGCAAACAGGGAAAGATTAAGAATGAGCTCTCAAAACTGGATACTCTCATAAAAAACCAACCTTCCACACAAACTTCCTCATGGTTGGACTTCACAAAAACTAGATAAGCCATTTACAACACAGACTTTGCTTCTCTACAATAGAAAAAGGACACTAAACTATCTAAACTACTACATGCCACAAGGGGTCACAACAGTGGTTCCCTTAACCCACCCAGCAATATTGTTAATCTATCCAACTATACTCTTAGCCCAGCAGAAGAATCTGTCCTATCTCGGGGCCTCTCCTTCTGCCCCTCCAGCCCCATGAACATGACACAGTTCTGTGGTGACCTAGAATCCTATTTTCGACGTCTCCGACTCAAGGAATATTTCCAACACACCTCTGAACAACATACTAACCCACAGAGACCTTTCTATCAACACAACAAAAAGAAGGATTCTGGGTGGACTCCTCCTGAAGGTTGAAACAACAGACTGGACTTCTACATAGAGTGCTTCCGCCAACGTGCAGGGGCTGAAATTGTGGAAAAGCAGCATCACTTGCCCCATAACCTCAGCCGTGCAGAACACAATGCCATCCACAGCCTCAGAAACAACTCTGACATCATAATCAAAAAGGCTGACAAAGGAGGTGCTGTAGTCATCATGAATAGATCAGAATATGAACAAGAGGCTGCTCGGCAGCTCTCCAACACCACTTTCTACAAGCCATTACCCTCTGATTCCACGGAGGGGTACCAAAAGAAACTACACCATCTGCTCAAGAAACTCCCTGAAAAAGCACAAGAACAAATCCACACACACACACCCCTCCCCCAGAACCCCGACCAGGGGTATTCTATCGGCTACCCAAGATCCATAAACCTGGAAATCCTGGATGCCCCATCATCTCAGGCATTGGCACTCTGAGGGCAGGATTGTCTGGCTGTGTAGACTCCCTCCTCAGGCCCTACGCTACCAGAACTCCCAGCTATCTTCGAGACACCACTGATTTCCTGAGGAAACTACAATCCATCTGTGAGCTTCCTGAAAACACCATCCTGGCCACCATGGATGTAGAAGCCCTCTACACCAACATTCCACACAAAGATGGACTACAAGCCGTCAGGAACAGTATCCCCGATAATGTCATGGCAAACCTGGTGGCTGAACTTTGTGACTTTGTCCTCACCCATAACTATTTCACATTTGGGGACTGTGTCCGCAAGGGCTGGGGGGAAGATACCAGCGAAAGGAGGACACTCAGGCCTAAGAATAGTAAAGTATGCTTTATTGAAGGAAGAACTTACACTCCAATTTGTGAGGGGAGCCCCTAGGATGCGCGGAGGGGCTGCAGGGGACTCTGCCTGTTCAGGACAGCTGACCAGGCAGGACTCCACAGGGGGGAGTCCTCTGCGGCAATATATTCTCCGCGCTTATCTCGGGGTTACATGGGATCAACAGCCGGTTACATTCGTACATGTATGATTTATGCTTATTACATAAACTGACTTGTTTACAGGCAAAAATATGCTGAGCTAGGCTACAATATCTTTTGGCAGAGTCTGTCGGACAAACTTCATGGAAACTGCCTGCATCCTCCGCTTACATCCAGTCACATACTCAGTCCATCACTTAGCTCATCACCAATCTTCTGCAATCTTGCCCCTACAGGGACAATGTATACCTTCAAATCAACGGCACTGTATGGGTACCTGCATGGCCCCACAGTATGCCAACATTTTTATTGCTGACTTAGAACAACGCTTCCTCAGCTCTCGTCCCCTAATGCCCCTACTCTACTTGCGCTACATTGATGGCATCTTCATCATCTGGACCCATGGAAAAGAAGTCCTTGAGAAATTCCATCATGATTTCAACAATTTCCATCCCACCATCAACCTCAGCCTGGACCAGTCCACACAAGAGATCCACATCCTGGACACTACGGTGCTAATAAGCGATGGTCACATAAACACCACCCTATACCGGAAACCTACTGACAGCTATGCTTACCTACATGCCTCCAGCTTTCATCCAGACCACACCACACGATCCATTGTCTACAGCCAAGCTCTACAATACAACCACATTTGCTCCAACCCCTCAGACAGAGAAAAACGCCTACAAGATCTCTATCAAGCGTTCTTATAACTACAATACCCACCTGCTGAAGTGAAGAAACAGATTGACAGAGCCAGAAGAGTACCCAGAAGTTACCTACTACAGGACAGGCCCAACAAAGAAAATAACAGAACGCCACTAGCCGTCACCTTCAGCCCCCAACTAAAACGTCTCCAACGCATCATCAAGGATCTACAACCTATCCTGAAGGACAACCCATCACTCTCACAGATCTTGGGAGACAGGCCAGTCCTTGCTTACAGACAGCCCCCCAGCCTGAAGCAAATACTCACCAGCAACCACACGCCACACAACAAAAACACTAACTCAGGAACCGATCCTTGCAACAAAGCCCATTGCCTACTGTGTCCACATATCTATTCAGGGGACACCATCATAGGGCCTAATCACATCAGCCACACTATCAGAGGCTCGTTCACCTGCACATCCACCAATGTGATATATGCCATCATGTGCCAGCAATGCCCCTCTGCCATGTACATTGGCCAACCTGGACAGTCTCTACATAAAAGAATAAATGGACACACATCAGACATCAAGAATTATAACATTAAAAAACCAGTCGGCGAACACTTCAATCTCTTTGGTCACTCAATTACAGACCTAAAAGTGGCAATTCTTCAACAAAAAAACTTCAAAAACGGACTCCAAGGAGAGACTGCTGAATTGGAATTAATTTGCAATTAACTGGATACAATTAACTTAGGCTTGAATAAAGACTGGGAGTATATGTGTCATTACACAAAGTAAAACTATTTCCCCATGTTTATTTCCCCCCACACACACACACTGTTCCTCACACGTTCTTGTCAACTACTGGAAATGGCCCACCTTGATTATTACTACAAAAGGTTCCCCTCCACCCCCGCACTCTCCTGCTGGTAATAGCTCACCTTACCTGACCACTCTTGTTACAGTGTATATGGTAACACCCTTGTTTCATGTTCTCTGTGTATATAAAATCTCTCCACTGTAGTTTGCACTACATGTATCTGATGAAGTGAGCTGTAGCTTGTTAGGATATAGATATTCAGGCCTGTCTGTAAAGGCCTGTACTTTAAGAATTTAGGTGTGTTCTTATCACTTGGCTAGTTAGAGGTATAAAAGAAAGAATCAAAATCACTGTCTGCCAGTGTAAGGGCCTTCTCTTACTGTGACAGTCTGAGGCCCTGTTCTTAGGCTAAGGCCTTTGGCTAAGTGACAGAGGCAGCCATAAGCTGGGAAGCTACCGGTCACATCCTCACATTCCAAAGTAGTCACATTGAAAGAAGGTGCTATTGGGCTGTTAGGAATACAATCCTGTCCTGATAGTGCCTATCACCTCCAGAGAAAGGGAAGTGCCTAGAAGATGTAAAAGGAAATTGAGGTTGATAGTTTTCTGTCTGGTAAGAACTCACTTATCAATAGACACAGCTGGGAAACTCTTATGTCTTCATAGATGTAGTTGTGAAATCCTCACTTCTGTATTGTTTTGTCATTATAGTTCCCACTTTGCTATTGTTTATTGGCATGGTCTCTGTCTGGTTCTGTGATTGTTTCTGTCTGCTGTATAATTAATTTTGCTGGGTGTAAACTAATTAAGGTGGTGGGATATAATTGGTTAGCTAATCATGTTACAATATGTTAGGATTGGTTAGTTAAATTTCAGTAGAATGATTGGTTAAGGTATAGCTAAGAATATTACTATATAAATTAGGGGCAAACAGGAAGTAAGTGGGGATTCGAAAATAAGGAAAAAGGAACTTGTATTTAAGCTTGCTGGAAGTTCACCCCAATAAACATCGAATTGTTTGCACCTTCGGACTTCGGGTATTGTTGCTCTCTGTTCATGCGAGAAGGACCAGGGAAGTGGGAGAGTGAAGGAATAAGCTCTCTAACATAGCTCACGAAAGCTTATGCTCAAATAAATTTGTTAGTCTCTAAGGTGCCACAAGTACTCCTTTCAGGAGCTATTTCCTAGCTACAAAAGCTGCAGCCACTGCTCCCACACAGAAGGCTGAATACACAGGACGGATAACAAATTTTGTATCCCACTTAATGTTCCATGCCCTGAAAAGATCTGAAATGGACCTGCTTTCATTGTGAAAAATCCCAGTACACAGGGAAGGAACAATAGAAGAAACAGTGATACATCAACATCGTAAATTAAGCCAGTCTGCTCGTCTCTAGATTTCCACCATCACAACCACCTCTCAAACATACCCAGCTGTTGAAATACATTACTGTGGTTATATAATGAGAAGACTAATTAATATCATGAAATAATTTAAAAGAAAATAATGGTCCATTCCCCTCCCTTCCATTCACCCATTCAAAAATAGATTTTACATGTTTGAAAAGCAAGTGGATATACATCAAATACAATGTGAGTGATAGTGAAGAATGCTAAATGAATAACTGGCGCTGGAGCTGGAAGACATACCAATAGCTTCTCTTTCTGGCCCCCTAGTGAGGACAGACTATGCCGGCCACTTCATATGTATGCAAGGTAGAAGACCACAGAGAAACTCCCATAGAAAGAGTAAAGATCCCAGGTAGTAACCAGACCCCAAGTCTTTAAAGGTATTGTGGGAGGTTAACACATTTATTTTGTCTAGCAGTTGAAGCTCAGTGGTTCCTTTGTATTGCAACACAGCTGCACAAAAGAAGAGACGCTGACAAGTGCACTAACAGGCAAAGTGTTATTTGAAATTGCATAAGAGTAGGTAGGCAAACACAAAGGAGCTGATGAGCATTTTCCACCCAATATTTTTGGAAAGCACCACTAAGTTTCCATAAACTTTTCAAACTTTGAATTTCCTTGCATACAATCATGGACATAAGACCCTCTCTCCCATTGACTTCAGTGGTGGACGATCAGGCCGTAAAAGAATCAGACTTGTTCACGCCTGAATGCCCTTGATCTACATTATGTGTATCCTATTTTGAATATTTTCCATACATTGTTTAATCCTTTTCAAATCATCCTATCATTCTGTTGCTGGGATAATAAATCTGTTGTATACATCAAAAATGCATATGAGTAGTAATTATATTCATTTTATGTGTATATGTTGTCTTGAGGGAGAAAGGGAAGTAGACTCTGTGAAACATTGGGCTTCTATGCTTTTTGGAACTGGCAAATATAATTATACTAGCATTTGGAAGCTGCTATGTCATCTATTGCAGGGAATGTAGTGATGAAGCTATCTGAATCTGTAACTGTTTTGCTCTGGAGCACCTCAGATGCTGGTGGGGCTCACTCTATTGGGAGTGGGTAAGGGGTAGGCCAGGTGGAGTCAACCATTATGTTGACCACATGTCATAGGAGCTTCTGCAACCTCAAGTATGTAGCAGTCAATGGGGATTCCTCACCCCACTGCCTCCATGGATCTCGAAAATCCAACCCTCATGCCATAAAACTGCATTAAGCTTTATGTGGGCACAGTCCTGTGTCTAAACAGATTTCAGTGCTAGAATGGGCTTGTAACAAGAGAGTGATATGAATCGGCCTAGGAAAGGGAAACATGAGAAAGTAGTGGATGTTTTGTATTGTTCAAGAATTCATTGTCCCAAATTTACTCAAGTTCTATGACTCATTCATGACTGAAGAATTTTATCTACATAAATACCCAATTCTTATTGATTTTAGCAAAGCCCACTGAGTAATGAAATACTTAAAGCTTGCACAAAGAGGATAGTTAGAACTGCTGCCTTTAAACAATGCAACATACAAAATATCACATTATAAAGAATATATTTTGTCTCAAAAGAAATTGTCATTTTTAGCTAGATTATACATCACATTAGGACATAAAGTTAGCATGAGTACATTATTACCATGCAGTTTATTAGGTGCAATCAACTGTACAAGCAGAAGGGACATCCTGATGAGAAGTCAGAAGTCTTGAGAAATTACTATCATTGTGCTTATAACTGAGGTCGTGCCTCCAGAGAGGCTTGGATTAATGATCTGTCACTTTCTGTAAACACACATTTCAAACCCCATGAACCTTCTACGACTGCATGAAAATTACATTAAATAGCGACTGCATTTAATGTTTGTTGGCATTATGGTTAAAAATACCAATGGGTTTGTTAAAAAAAAACTGCCACTGAAATATTGACCTTTTTATGTAAAATATATAGCCTCTGTTAAATGGTTAATTTACTTTTGTCCAGAAAGAAAACATCAGTATAATATAAACTAACAAAAGCAATTAATAAGATTTTTTTAATGGGAGATATGCTTGTAAAGTCATTATACATCCAAAGCTGTTACAATCCCCATTCTGACAGGTTTCAGAGTAACAGCCGTGTTAGTCTGTATTCGTAAAAAGAAAAGGAGTACTTGTGGCACCTTAGAGACTAACCAGTTTATTTGAGCATGAGCTTTCGTGAGCTACAGCTCACTTCATCGGATGCATAGCATATCGTGGAAACTGCAGAAGACATTATATACACACAGAGACCATGAAACAAAACTTCCTCCCACCCCACTCTCCTGCTGGTAACAGCTTATCTAAAGTGATCATCAAGTAGAGCCATTTCCAGCACAAATCCAGGTTTTCTCACCCTCCCCCCCCCCCCCCCACACACATACAAACTCACTCTCCTGGGCTATTACCAGCAGGAGAGTGAGTTTGTGTGGGGGGGGGGGGAGAAGGGTGAGAAAACCTGGATTTGTGCTGGAAATGGCTCTACTTGATGATCACTTTAGATAAGCTGTTACCAGCAGGAGAGTGGGGTGGGAGGAAGTTTTGTTTCATGGTCTCTGTGTGTATATAATGTCTTCTGCAGTTTCCACGATATGCTATGCATCCGATGAAGTGAGCTGTAGCTCACGAAAGCTCATGCTCAAATAAACTGGTTAGTCTCTAAGGTGCCACAAGTACTCCTTTTCTTAATCCCCATTCTGCACTCAATCCAGCACACCATAAAGCCACACTGGTACTTTTTTTCATAGACTTCCCTGGATGCTGAACTGGGCCCCAGACCTTCCAAGAGATGTCCAAAATCCTCTTTACAAACCACTTCCTGATTACATCATAATTCTCTGCTTTCATTAAAGATACTGTGACCAAACATTACACGGAAGCACTGAGGTCCTGATTCAGCCGAGTATTTGAGCATGTGTTTAACATTTATATAAATGTTGGGTGGCAAATCTTGTTTATCAATAATCTAACTCAATGTAATCTATTTTTGGCACAGTCATGAAAATTTGGCCTTAATCTGTGTGTCAGTTTTCTCATCTGTAAAGTGGGGATATTAAAATCTACTCATCTTTTGAAGAGTCCTTTTAGATCTTTGTACAAAAAGCATTGTATTTAGAACTGATGGAAAATGGGCTATTTTTCCATGGAAAACTTAGAAATGAAAAAAAAAAAGGTTTGCAACTATGTTGTCCACAGAGACGTTCAATACCTCAGAGAAATATTAAAAACTAAAACATTCTGATTCAGAAATACTACTGTAGTGCATCATGGGAGTTACAGTTTTGCTGCCTCATGCTCCCATTCTTCTCTGTAGACCAAGCTCCCCGGTTGGACTACATCTTCCATGATGCACCATGGTCTTTCTTCATGATTAGGGGAGGCTATGATGGAATGCACCTCTGTATTCACACCCTACACACCTTTGTAATAATTTTTGTACAAAATATGTCTAGTATCATTTGAAATCGAATAACTTGCTGGTCAATATCATCATGATGAAATGTATATAGCAGCATTATATGTAAAGTTATGAATTCCCCCTGAATGTTGTTGGTGGCACATATTCACACCCACATAGTCTCTATTAGACAGAACTAGTCAAGCAGATCTAAAACAAAAGAGTGTGTGTGTTTACCTCGATTTACATATAAATAGTAAACAAGCCCCTTGTGACAGCAAGAGGGAGACAAGGCAAATCTGCATTTTAGGAAATAATATGGAATCTCTTTCGCCACCTGATTCCTTGTCTCCATACTCACAGCAAGAATAAACTTTGTCTAGGGGTAACCCACAGGAAAATGCATTTTAAAGGGGGAGTGTACTATAAAAGTGAAGTGCAAAAACACCCCAAGGTATCTCTCCCTGTCCATCTCTCTCCTTTTCACCCAACAAGACAAAAGAAACAGCCGTTGAACTTCAGGGGCAGATCCTGGCCTGAGAATTTGGTCAGCAGTGTTAGAGGAAATGTGTGGTAAGAAATCTCACCTTGAACCAAGTCTAATTTGTTAAGTTTAGTACCAGAAAGCATTTTATCTTTATTTCTCTTATAACCATTTCTGACTTTAATACCTTATACTTGTATTCACTTAAAAGCTATCTCCTTGTAATTCAATAAACTTGTTTTATGCTTCAATTGAAACCAATCCAGTGTTGTGATCTGCCCGAGTAATTCCATTTAGGGTAGCAGACTGTTGTATATTGCTCTCCTTAGAGGGACAACAGACCAACTGTATCTGGACTGTCCAGGAGAGGGCTGGATAGTGCAGAACATGTTTTTTGGGGAAAATCCAGGACTGGGAGTGTGTTGGAGACACCCTGCAAGTAACCAAGGCTGCTGGAAACCAGAGTGTGGGTAATGTTTGCTAACAGGCTACGGTGGTCAGAGTTGCTGGACCAGGGCTATGGCTATACACAGACACAGGGTGTGAACTGCATGCTGCTTGGCTGTTTGTGAGGAGCCCCAGTTGAGGAGCAGCAAAGCAGGTTGCAGGTCAGGGGGGACACAACATTCATTGGTGTGGATTGCACCCTGGAATGTTATAGAGGCATTTGCATCATGGGAGTCCCTGGCGATGGTGCATCATGGGAGAGGTAGACCATCTGGGGACTCCAATTTAGAAAGGAGAATAAGGAGATGAGGAAATTGTTACCCAGGGAGCCCTTAGTGTCAACTGGCAGAAGGCATCTGAGGGTGCATAGGGGTTTACAGGGATCTCCTGTATATGATGTCTACATAATAACATGGTGAAGGGTAGCACGGGGGTTCTCTACCAAAAGCCATTGACACACTGGTCATCATATTCAGTGCAATATGTATGTATGTATGTATGTATGGGTAATATTTAAGAAGTGATAGATTTATACCAGAAATTGTGCTTAGAAATCCTTGAAGTTAAAGGCAAGTACCCAGGAGATGACAGGCCTTGGACAAATTCTGTTCAGGGAGTAGGAGACGCCTATCTCTCTTTGTCTGGTCAGGTGTATATTATGCATTGTGTGTCTCACAGAGTAAGACTAGCTGCATGCAGAGCCAGATGCTGATTAAAATATTTCAAAGTCAATAGGAGAAAGAGGTCAAAAAGAAGAACAGTTAGCACGGGGTGGCCTGTTTATGAAAAAAGAACAGAGGACTGACCTGATGGATCTAAGGGGACTGAGTTATGTTCTTGATCCTTCACTGAGGAGATGAACTGCCGGAATGTTATGTCTTACAAAAGAAGGATCACAGCCTACCTTGCTGGAAAATGCTGTGAAGACTCTGGGTGATCTAAACTTCATTAAACAGAAAAGTGTCTTAAGTCCGGGCTCTAAATGGTATATTATGATTTCGTTACATGTAACAAATGTTTCCAATACTTCTACCTACTTGCTATTACTTGAATCTCTGTTCTTCATTAAATATACTTATACTTGTTTTCTCTACAAACAAATTGAATGCTGTGAGTTGAGAGGAGCGGTGATCCTAAGGTGAAACTGGTAAGCTGATGTGTACGGCTCCTTTGGGAACAGTGCATCTGTGAATTCTGTGAGTGTCCAGCAGAACAAGACTGGACACTCCAAGGATGCTCAGAGGGTTCAGGAGTTGGAGTGTGCCTATCACTAACCTGCAAAGGGACAGCAGACCCTCTGAAAGCTGAGAGGGCTGTGCTTGTGAGCTCATAGCCAGTGGAGTCAGGGTTCCCCCATGCTGAGGGCAGGTTGTAGAGAGGTGCCTCACAACCTTGGGTACCCCTGGGAAGCATCCCAAAACAAAACTGTGACTCCCATGAGGCACCATAGCAGGATATCTGTATCTAAAATCTCTCTATTTTGGGAAATTTGGTTTTTTGACCCCTCTTCCCCCCCCCAAAAAAAAAAAAAAAGCATGCAAAAAGCTGTCACTTTTTGTGGAAACAAATCATTTAGGTGAAAACTCAAATTTTCAACAGCAAAACAGTTTTGATGGAATAATTTTGACCAGTCAAATTTAATTTTGACCAGAGAGTCCTAGTTATATTATGTTTAAAAACAGATTAAATTATTAATACCAGAAATGTGATATGTCACTGATAGGGGAACCTGGGGTAGAGATAACAAGGAGATGAGAACAGTAATGGCAGTGGAATCTGTTATGACTGATGACTAGGTTTCGAAGAATTCGATTTTTATTGGTAAATGTCAGCAAACATCAATTTCACTGTAAACACAAAATCTAACAAAAACATTGGAATTAAGAATCGTCAAAATTTATAGATAGGCAAAGTAAGAAAAATACTGCTTGAGAATTTATTAGAGTTTGATTTAAGGATATTTACATGGTATATTTTGACTTGTGATGTTGACAATTTGTGTTTTAATGGTTATAAAACTTTAACTTTTTGAATCTCACAATCTACTGTCTTTATTATCTGAACCCTGATATACTCTAATCCTCTCATAATTTCATGCAATGGTGAAAACTTAAAATAAATAAAAATCTTTTAAAAATGCTTAAAATAAATAATCTATATTAGCTGTCAAAATTATTTTAAAAAATTGAATTCTACCAAACCTACTCACAACTCACCCCATCTATACCATAAAGCACAATATAGTGATTATGCATCTGAAGCTTAAATGGTCATTTATGCTTCATATTACTAGCCAAAATGTTGTGTCTTGCACTCTTAATTTAATGATCCCCACTGAATACGTTCCCATCTGTAATCTAGCCAAAAATCAGTATTCGCCACCAAAAATACTTTTAGCCTGCTAATGACAATAAAAAACAGTCTTACCTAACAGGTGAATAGACTATACCTACTCAGTGATAATTAGATATATATATATATTTAGCACCTTCGATGCCTTTCACTCTACATTTACAGCATACAGACTTCCTTGTCAGTTTGCAGCAATATTCCCTGCTGCACTGAAATGTGCTCAGAATAAACTGTAGCGGAATAGCAGTTTAGTTGTTTTTTTGAGTTGTTTGTGATTTTGCTGATGATGCTATACACTCCCTGCTCTCCTCGCTCTGAGACTCTGATACAATTGTCAGCCTAACTTCAGGCTCCTGCCTTTCTTTCTGTATGGGACTATGTTCTCAATGGGCCAACCCTGTAGCAGGGTCTTAAAAGTATGGTAAGCTGTGACAAGAGGCACAACATAGTTATTTTTAATATCATTAAGAGAAGTTAGTATTCTGCAATAGCAGACCAATTAAGGGATAAATCATTTATAAAACCCAGGTTTGGCTGGTATGCCAGGTGGAAAAATAGGTCTGACTGGTTAGGTATAGTCTCCAATTAATCTAGAAGTAGTAATCAGTACAATAGCAGCACACAGCAATTGTGACAGGCAAGCAACAAACCAAAAGCAACTAAAACAAAAACAAACAAAAAAAGCAAACCTCACATTTACTCAGACCACCAGTGAAATCATCCAGAGGATGTCACATATAAGATAGGCTTGCAATATGCTGTAAATGGCATAAACATATTTGTTATTATATTGTCAACATTAAAAGTATATTTTAATAGTATAATGGTAAAATCAGGGCCTTTTAATAACACTTAAAATAGAATACATTATATCAACATAATATTTTTCATATTTTTAGAGCTATAGCTTGTATTTTATATGTGTGTATATTTGGGTATACACATGCACATTTTGATTTTTACTATATATATGGATGTCAAGGCTACATAAATAGCATATATATTAAATTCATGGGATCATAAAGATATGTTATCCGGCACTTTATCAACTGGAAATTTCTATTAACTGGCATTTCTGGTATCTCACAATGCAAATCTTCAATCTATTAACCAGGAATAGTATACTGCCCAGGAGGTTATGCAATTGAACATTCTGGACTCTACTTTTATGCAAAAGAGGCAGAAGACAAATAAGCAAGCTGATATCAGGGATTTATTCAAAAAAGCAGCTTCCAGGGTGTGTCATAGGGTCGTTACAGATTCAGCCCAATCTCCTACACCTTCTACATCTACAGTGATAACTGATGTTGATAATGATGACCCTGAGACGTTGCAAGCTCCTGAAGTGCCTTCTGAATCATCAAAAAAGATTAAATTATGTTCAGTACAGTTTTAGTGTTAAGTGTATTTTTAGTGATCTGGGTGTACGCTTTAATTGGGGATCGGTCCTGCTTTGAGCAGGGGATTGGACTAGATGACCTCCTGAGGTCCCTTCTAACCCTGATATTCTATGATTCTATGATATGCCGTGTGCTGCCCATAGTGATACTGTATGTAGTGTCATAAGACAACCTACTGTATAGAAAACTTTACCTGTATACACCTAAGTGCTTCAAGAAACCAACCACTCTGCAGTGCAGTACTACTACTGGATTGGTGAGTACCTGTATAATATTTTATACTTTATTCATTTTATTGTATGCCAATTCTTTGAAAATTGGTATTCCATTAGTAAGTATAACTCTTAGTTAATCGGAATTTTTTATGAACCAGCAGCCCCCATTTCCCCAACACACTGGATAACAAAGCTTTTACTGTATTATAAAGCATGCACATATTTAACACTCTCTTGCAGGAGTACATGGCATCTGCAAAGCCATTCAACATTCTACAGATGCAGGCTTATTTTGTTGCTCTTTTGACCCGGAGGTTGACAGTCAACGTTCAGTCACTGGTTTGATTATGTTAGTCGTGGTTTCACAGTTAATAGGGTGGGCCACATGAAAGTTTTCCTCTTCCACCCTATATTTAACACTGTGATACTATTCATCCATCCCTGATATAATCTAGGTACAATAAAACTGATAGATGGGCAATACACTGTCAGCAAATTCAAGTAAAGGAAAATAAGCAGTAACATATTATAGTATCGTATATGGTTAAAATATACAAATCATACATTTATAATATACACAGTATCATTTATTTAATTACTATGAAAAGGTACCATTTTCCTGATATATGCAATATTTCCAAAACTATATTTTCCCTTCAAGCAGGCATTCCAATTTATACTAGAAATTAAGTGAGCCTTTCATGATGGCACCAGTGATGAGTGCTTGTGACGCGTAGGATCTGGTATAGTATTCCCTCCATTTAAGATGTTTTTAGCAGTTTAATATGAATACTTGTTTCTTTATATAGGATTTCTCATTCATGGATCTTAAAGTGTGTACACCAGATCACAAATGCATTAGTGATATTTTTTCTTGACATGCCCCTGGAATGGTCTCTTCACCGCATCACATCTCCCCTTTTTCTGTAGCCACCCTCTCTTTTCCAGTTATAAAACCTCCTGCAGCCTTGGGATATCTACATCATTTTTGTCCTATTACATAGCACTGTAGGGTTCTAAATGAATTAGGCTGTTTTCACATGCAGAATTTTCCATCCCCCTCTTAACAAACCAACAACTTAAATTATACTACGGGCCCAGTCTTGCTCCAAATCAAGTCAGTAGCCAACTCCAACTGAATTCAATGGAACACAGAGGTTACCTACAAAACTACAGCATTTGCCCCATTATGACTATTATTTTACTTGGTTCATTAATTACATGCATTCAATTTTGCATGCTCTTCCTGGCTAGGTATGATCGTCCACCTTTACCTTTGTTTATGGGCTCACTCTTCATGGCAAGCTAAAGGGATGCATCTAAATTCAACAGTGCTAAATGCAAAAATTAGAGTTTATTCACATGTCAAGGACTATTTAATTTTTTTCTTTCACATACAGAATTGAAATGTTGGAACAAGAAGTTTCCTGGCCAACAGAGAAGGCATTTATGTGAGTTGCTACTACAGCGGGCAGTAAGAGTATAATTGGAAAACTCAATCAGTCTGGGAGCAGCATACTGTAAAAGTGCTAATAAATATTTTTTCTATTTATTTGTGTCTGTGAGAGAGATTGTTCTAACCTACTGTGTCTCCAGAGAATCAGGCAAGAGAGATGCAAACAAACTTGAAGAATAAGGTTGCCACCTGAATGGCAGAAAATTCATGAACTTTGAATGTCATGTTTATCTGGGTTTGTTAGCTAGGAGTGAGTAAATTACAACTGCTCCAATTACTAACTGGTGTGAAAGTGGTTCACTGAAAATATAAAAAGGAAACTTAATACCCTTTGCAAAGAGGTGTTTAGGGCATGAACTGAAAAGAACAGGTTTCAATACCAAAATGTATTTGTATTTCAATACAAAATAACTATTTAACAAGCTACAATGCATTATTGAGAGGGGAACAATCTTGAGGAAAAATATGGGGGAGGGCTGGAATACAACTGAATGCAAAGAGAACTAATTTACGCCAAGAACCTGGAAATCCATACTAAATACCCTGGGAAGCTAGCAGCCAGACAGTAAAAACAAACGTGATAACAAGAGGATAGAGGAAATGAGGACAACATTTTTAACTGAATATCCCAAACTGGTGATGTTAATGGGTTTTTCAGGATCTAGCTTAATGAGCCAGAGTCAGGCCTGGAATAAGTGACTGCCACCAAAAAAAGAGGTTGGGCCAAAAAATTTTGCTCAGCTACATTCATGATACGGACACAACATGATTAGACATTCTAACTACAGCCTTCATCAGTCTCCTAGCTGCAGTTGCTCCCATTCCTTTTTGGTATGCGTGCCACCATGCCTTGCTGTCCCTGTGCTTCTTCTGGAGGTTATCCTGATGCTGACTCTCCTTCGAGATACTAATCCTACAAACCATCTGAGAAATCCTTTATTTCTCTTTCTGACTACTCCTCTGGGCATCTGACTCCCACTTGATGGGTACCCAAATAGCTATTTGTTTGTGAGTTATCTTTTGTGTAGCCAATGATTTTAGTTTATTTATTGTGTGATATTATGATTAATCAATATGTTATACATATTCATTGTATGTTAATTAGAATGAATTTGTAGGATTTTAAAAGTATATGATTGAGCAGTAATTAGAGGAAACAAGTATTAGACATGAGACATGCTGAAACCCAAGAACTTGTAGGTTGAGGCCCGCAAAATTTTAACTTAGCTATTTTAGGCCTTGGAGACAAGAAATGATGACATAAGTGACCGGAAAATAACCCGATACCCAAAGATTATGGGAAAAGAGGCAACAACTAGTAAGATTGTGAAAAATTACCCAGAAGATTAATATTAGATCATAAAAATACTGTAAAGGCGCATCTGTCTCTGACATGTGTCTTAACCACAGGGTACAGGTTGTGCATCAATATTAATGAAAATAAAGGGAACTTACACAGCCTATAGAAAATTGGAGTCCCCTAAGTTTTCTGGGGACACAGACCAATAAGAGAAAAGAGGGTTAACACTTTTATTTACTCCAGCAGGAACCATCCCTCTACTGATGATCAAGCCATGAGGGACACATCAGACCCTAACACTGTTGTTAAGGATGTGAGTATAACTATATTTGTAACTTGTGCATAGGTCTGTACAGAATTTCTATATGCTTGGGTAATCATAACTTTCATTGTAACTTTAAGAAAACTTGTAAAACCTTGTACTTGTGAATGTCTTTGTGGTCGCTACCTTTGGACTTTATGTGCTCCTAGAGACTCCAACTCTAAAGCAAATAGCAGAGGTGACTTTCATTCTGTTAAGCTTGAAACTGTAGCCACCAGAGCCAAACCCAGGGTGGTGTAATACCACATTATAAAATTCACTGTAAATAAACTAAAAGGCTACATTTGAAATAATGTTGACCTTAACATGTGCTTTAAATAAGCCAGCTGTGCTTTCTTTAACAAGACCAACATCGTTCAAGAGGATTCATAGATTTTAAAGCCAGAAGGGACCTTTAGATCACCTACTCTAATCTCCTGTATAACATAACATTGTCACATCTTCCAGTTACTCATGAGCCTAATGACTTGTGTCTAGCTAAAGATATCCTTCAGAAAGGCATTCAGTCTTGATCTGAAGACATTACAAGGTGGAGAATCCACCACTTCTCTTGATAGTTTGTTCTAATCAACTTTACTGTTAAATATGTGTGTCTTATTTCTAATTTGAATTTATCTGACTTATATAAAGATATATGTATAGACTTTAAAAAATAGACCTGCATTTTAGGTCCTGTGTTTTTTCTTCAATTGGCTAATGATATGAGTAAGACCACTTAATTACATACACTTTAAGGCAAGCTACCTAATGCTTGCTACTCTTTTTAAAGTTATCTATAAGGCCCTACTTAATTTGTGATACTGCAGAAATTGCAGATCCTGCAATATGAGGCTTACACCACAGTTTTGGCAGCCAAGCGGCTGATTGTGGGAGCCCCAGCCGCCAGCTGCCCGGACACCCACCATCCGCCCCACCCATTAATGACTGTAATGTAGTTGCAGCAAAATGTCTGGTTACCAAAAACTTAGCAGGCATAGCATAATGCTTGAGTGTTTACATTGTTTCCGAGTAGCAGTCGTGTTAGTCTGTATCCGTAAAAAGAACAGGAGTACTTGTGGCACCTTAGAGACTAACAAATTTATTTGAGCATAAGCTTTTGTGAGCTACAGCATCCGCTGAAGTGAGCTGTAGCTCACGAAAGCTTATGCTCAAATAAATGTGTTAGTCTCTAAGGTGCCACAAGTCCTCCTTTTCTTTTTACATTGTTTCCGCAATTTTTTTAAACAAATAGGTCTTCTCTTGCGTTTCCAAATTACCACAATTAATAAAAGTTATTATTTTTCCACAATTTTTCATGTCTTGTCCGCAACTCATCTGCAATTATTTGGCAATCATCCCACAATTCAAGTAGAGCCTGAGTTATGTACTACAAAGAAAAGCCAGAACCCAGGTTTTGAAAGGGAAATGAAGGAAGTTTGATTTTAAAATATTTTGTCTTAAAGGGTGTTAATCATTTTAAGCCCACAAATAAATTCACTTAGTAATTTGAGTGATTTGGCATCTTATTTTTTTTTCTTTCCCCTTCCCCAATGTACTGCCATCAACCTTTAAGATACAATAGAGCCAGCTGTCTCACTCACGGTTGGATCCACCACTATGTCATTAAAATAGGTTTCTAGCTGTGCAATTGTTCAGATTACTCATGTGTTTCATCTGTTCCTAACTAACACTGAATCAGTTCTAAAAGACTATTTCATATTTTGCTAAAAGAAAAAAAATCTTTACATTGTGGTTACTTCCTTTCAAATTGTTCAATTAACAAACACATAGAGTAATGGATTTAGCTATAAATTGGGCCCATCATAATTAATGCATTAACAAATAGCATTTTTTAATTCTACATATATTTCATTACTTTTCCCCCCTTAAGTATTTCTTTTCATTTGGTTCAGATTGTGATGGCGATAACCAGCTCTGTAATGCTAACAGGCCAGTCCAGTTCAGCTCAGGTCAGAGTCTCAGAACAATTCACTTGGACAGGAATCTCAAAGAAGTGTTAAGCGTACGAATTCACTCAAATGTTAGAATAGTTCAAAGGAATGTAATGATATTGTTCTCCCTATCTGTTTGCTATGATTGATATCCTTGTATTTAGTTAGCCTTAGATCCAAAGTATGTATTAGTACTAAGATGAGGAGGTGTTTGATGTGTAAACTGCATGAAAACTAATCAAGGATTGTTTCTGGCTCTCCCATTGTTCAAATGATTGTCTGTAACTAAATGCAATATGTATAATTGCCCATCAAATGGCATCTGAGCTTTGGAACTGTAAATGAAGAAGCATGTTAACTTCAAAGCATGGATCATTGTGTTCAACAACGGAAAATCCACAAACTTTGTCTGTGTTTAGTCACAGATGGAGGGCTCATGTGTGGTGGGAACACTTGCCAGATTGCCTTTCAGGAAAAGCAGCTATAAGAAGAAAAACCTGGTTGCGATCTGGTATCTCTGGAGTGATGGATTCTGACAGGGGGAATCCTGAGCAATTGGACAGAGGTCCCCAAAGTCCACCCTGATAGTCTGGTGGAAAACTAGCAGATACTACATCTCTGCGATCATTTGGACTACAAATTTGGACTCACCTGTAATGTATTTTACCTTCTTTAACCTCTCAGTAACTCATTTATTTTTATTAGCTAATAAATCTTTAGTTAATTTACTAGAGAAATTGGCTACAGTGTTGTCTTTGGTGTGAGATCAAGAGTACTGATCCAAGCTGGGGTAAGTAACTGCCCCTTTGGAGTCGGGAGTGACCTAATAGGTGGTGATTTTGGGTTTTAACAACCTTTCATCACTTAGTCCAATTTGACTGGGTGAAAAGATGCACTGGAGAGCCTGAGGGAGACGGTCTGTGACTCCATGGTAAAACTAATATAGTAATCCAAGAGTGCACAGCTATTCCTGGCTTGGGGAAAGATTCAGGAAAGGAAGTTCTATGAGGCATTGACTGATATTACTACAACCTCCAAATGCATGCCTGCCTCCTACCAGCCCATGGGTAGGAATATCTGGTTTTGATGGAAGAGGAAAAATATCTTTCTACTATACCCCTAGCTTATGAATATCCCAAAGAGTAATTTCAATGCAGGACCTAGGTTTTAGGGTTTAAGGTTTCTACTCACCGCTATTGATCTTAGCCAGAGATTAGGCAGTTCAATGGTTTAACAAAGATCAGAAAATATATATATTAATAGACAGTTGATTTTAGAAGTGTAGGTGGGTGAAGGAAACATAATAGGAAAGTGAGCATCCTGCAGGAGACTTACCCAGTATTTAGAAACTGATTTTACCATGCCTCTAAATTAAATTGTATAGGGAAAGGGATGGAGCAAGTCAGAGAGGCGGGGGAGAGAGAGAGAGAAGAGTTACCTTGTCAAATATTTAACACAATTTTTCAGTCTTTTGATTTAATCTTTTTCTGTCACACACTGAGCAAGATGCCTTAGGAGAGAGAGAGAAAGATGAATAAAGTGAAGATTAATATTTTAAGAAAACATGATTTCTTTAATATTTTCAAACAGATTGATCTTCAGGCAGAAGATCAAGTCATTTGATATGACTGAGAAATGTCACTGGAAGTTTCGATTTGGTGATCTGCCTTGGACAGCTATCAGAAAATTGTCTCAATCTAGTTCAAACTGCAGCTGCTGTCAAAACTCCCATTGACAACATGGGTGTAAGACTGGGCCCTTACAAAGGAAGTGGGAAATATTTAGACATTCAAAACTATATCATTAAGTTTTTTCTGTATATCACATGCCATCACATTTCACCCAAATACCCCTATGTTGAGCCCTATGACTTCAGTTAAACTAAAGGTTTTCAGTTCTCAAGAGACTACACTGTTACATGACACAGGCAGAGAACAAGACATAACCAAGGCTCCACCAATGCCTGAGGCCCTTGCCATGGCAGGGAAATGATTAGGTGAGACATGACCTGGAGATTCTAGACTACGATCCACCCCTCATGCTGCAGAGGAAGGCAACCCTCACTCCAATATCCCAGATAATCTGACCTGGGGGAAATTTCCTTCCCAATTCCAAATCTGGCACTTAGTTATATCCTGAGCATGTGAGTAGGTCACATCAGCCAGGCATCTAAAACTGGGGTGGTAAAGAATCCTTTGAGCATTGGTCCATTACAGCCAGGAGCCCAGCTCCAGCAGTGGCCAATCCCTAATGCTTCAGAGCAAAACAACAATAAAAATCCCCAAGAATACATGTAATCTATTGTGCATCAGGGAAAAAACAAAACTGCTGAGCCAAGCAGGCAACCAGCCATCCTGAAGCATGAGATTTCCCATTCATTCATCTCCGTCATGATATGGAAATGATTGACAATGCCATATGGAAACCTCCTGTAGGTTTTGGAGGGCAACACTGCAGCCATTCTACAGAGTGTAAAATCCTGATCTAGAGAAGACACCATGAGGGCACAGTCTTGTTCTTAATTATTATGGCCCCAATTTAGTAAAGCATTCCTATTGATGAAGGTTTCAGAGTAGCAGCCGTGTTAGTCTGTATCCGCAAAAAGAATAGGAGTACTTGTGGCACCTTAGAGACTAACAAATTTATTTGAGCATAAGGTTTCGTGAAGTACAGCTCACTTCATCAGATGCATGCAGTGGAAAATACAGTGGGGAGATTTATATACACAGAGAATATGAAATAATGGTTGTTACCATACACACTGTAACGAGAGTGATCAGGTAAGGTGAGATATTACCAGCAGGAGAGCCGGGGGCAGGAAACCTTTTGTAGTGATAATCAAGGTGGACCATTTCCAGCAGTTGACAAGAACATGTGAGGAACAGTGTGTGGGGGGGGGGATAAACATGGGGAAATAGTTTTACTTTGTGTAATGACCCATCCACTCCCAGTCTTTATTCAAGCCTAAGTTAATTGTGTCCAGTTTGCAAATTAATTCTAATTCAGCAGTCTCTCATTGGAGTCTGTTTCTGAAGTTTTTTTGTTGAAGAATTGCCACTTTTAGGTCTGTAGTCGAGTGACCGAAGAGATTGAAGTGTTCTCTGACTGGTTTTTGAATGTTATAATTCTTGATGTCTGATTTGTGTCCATCTATTCTTTTATGTAGAGACTGTCCAGTTTGGCCAATGTACAATGTACAGTCTCTAAGGTGCCACAAGTACTCCTTTTCTTTTTTCTATTGATGAAGGGAGCTTAAGCACCTTTCAGGCTTTTCCTGAACAGAGATGTACTTAAGCCTGAGGTTATGTGTTTTCCTGAATCTGAGCCTCTATCTTTTTAAATATAACTGGATTTGGTAGAAATTAAGGGTTCTGCTTTTAATAAACTGCATTTTGGAATAAAGCAAAAATTGCAAATTGTTACCCATGAAAGTAATTGTTTCAATGCATTTTTTATAAATCCAGTTTAATTTGATGTGCAAAACTTAGAATTATATGGTTAGAAGGGACCGCAAGTGTCATCTAGTCTAATCCCCGGCCAAAATGCAGTATTTGTTGTGTCTAAACCATCCAAGACAGATGGTTATCCAGCCTCGTTTTGAAAACCTCCAGTGAAGGAGCTTCCACAACCTCCCTAGGCAGTCTGTTCCATTGTCCTACTGTTCTTACAGTTAAGAAGTTTTTCCAGAAATTTAATCTAAATTTGCTATGCTGCAGTTTGAACCCACTGCCTCTTGTTCTGCCCTCTGTGGCATGAGAGAACAACTTTTCTCCATTTTTTTTAATGGCAGCTTTTCAAGTATTTGATGACCGTTATCATGTCCCCCTTTAATCTCCTCTTTTCCAAATTAAATATACCCAGTTCCTTCAACCTTTTCTCATATGGTTTGCATTCCATCCCTTTGATCATCTGTGTCGCTCATTCTAGATCATTTCCACTTCTCTACATCCTTTCTATACACTGGTGACCAAAATTGGATACAGTACTGCAGCTGAGGCCTAACGAGTGCTGAATAAAGCAGTACTATCCCTCCCTTGATTTTCATGCTATGCCTTTGTTAATGCAACCTAAAACTGCATTTGCTTTTTTGCAACAGCATCACATTGCTGACTCATGTTGAAGTTGTGATCTACCATAACTCCCAGATCCTTCTGAGCAGTGCAGCTGCCAAGCTAGTTATCCCCCATTCTGTATTTGTAGCATCTTACATTTGTCTTTGTTGAATTCCATTTTGTTGTCTATAGCCCAGTTCCTCCATTTATCAAGATCCCTCTGAATCTTAGTTCTAACCTCCGAAGTGTTGTCAATCCCCGCTCCCTCTCAGCTTTGTGTCATCTGCAAATTTGATCAGCATGCTCTCTATACCTACATCCAGGTTATTAATAAAGATGTTAAACAATACCAGGCCCAGAACAGATCCCTGTAGAACCCCACTTGAGACCTCTCTCCAATTCAACATCATTCCATTACTAGTTACTCTTTGTTTGCAGTTGTGTCACTCGTAGTTCCACCAAGCCTGCATTTCTCCAGCTTACTTATCAGAATGTCATGTGGGACTGTGTCAAAAGCCTTGCTAAAGTCCTGGTATTTTATGTCTACCGCATTTCCCCTATGCTCCAAACAAGTTACCCGGTCAAAGACGGAAATCAAGTTGGTTTGGCATGATTTCTTCTTAGTAAATCCATGCTGGCTGCTAGTGATTACCCCTTCATCCTCCCAGTATTTTCAAATTGAATGTTTTATATATTGCTCTTGTACATAATACAATTTTTCACACTGCTGTAGAAAATAAGCACTACACACCATTTGGCCAACAGAAAACATTTCTTTCCTACCATCTGAGTATCTGGCACAACTCCATGTGCAAATATGCTTCAGTTATATTCAGAATCTAACTGTTTCCAGTTGTAAGGGATTTGCTGAGTCTCTGAGATATGTCTTGTGCCTCCAGCAGTGCTCCTTTATCAGCTTACATTTCCAGCAGTTTTAAGTAGCAGTAAATAAAACAAAACAATAAGCTCCAATACAGATACTATGGCTGAAGAAAGGTTAGAAAATAAAAAGGGTAAATTGCATGAAGTGCTTTATGGGCAAAAGAAAAAAAAGAGCCCAGTTTCTCTTTACTGTATATTAAAAAGAGGAAGTCCTAAAAATTTGGGTTTCCAAATTTTAAATGAGAGTAGAATTTTTCTCAAATACTTTTAAAATATTACCTGATTCAGCTCAGGAGATGTTGGCAATGAAATATGGAGCATTTCACTCCGGGTCACTGGATCAAACACAGATCTAACTTAGCAGTAGACACCACCAAGTGTTAGCATCTGACAGATGTGTGATCTGCATGAAACGAGTCAGCAGCCTTAGTCCAATCCTAGAGCAGTGGTTCTTAATCAGGGGTCCAGGACCCCCTGGGAGGTCACAATCAGGATTCAGGGGGTCTGCCAAGCATGGCTGGCATTAGACTCGTTAGGTCCAGGGCAGAAAGACGAAGCCCCACCATGCAGAACTTCAGCCCAGGCCCCCAAACCCCACCACCCAGGGCTGAAGCCAAAGCCTGAGACACTTAGCTTCGCGGTGCCCCCTGTGGTAAAAAAATTGCCCTCCTTGCCACCCCCTAGTGCCGGTCCTGGCTTTTATATGCAGAAAAACAGTAGTTGTGCCACAGCTGTGCCGTGGAGTTTTTAATAGCATGTTGGGGGGGGGGGGGGGCCTTGGAAAGAAAAAGGTTGAGAACTCCGGTCCTAGAGGACATCTGACCATGTAACAAAACTTGTCGTTACCAATGGAACCCTTATTGGCATACGCAGCAAACACCAGTGTCTGAGGTACTGTGTAGAATGAACAACCTTCTCATCTCTAGACACGGTCTGTCCAACAAGGTTGAGGAATGTTGGTGTAGTGGAGGAGAAACCGACACTGCTGTTACAGTGCCCATGCTGTACTGTCCCAGTTCTCTGAATAAGAGATTTTGTTTCCATGGGTCTCATTCTGGGTCCTTGCTCAAGAATGCATTCCTTATTAAAAAGAGTCCTCTGACCCTACACCAATGTTGGCTCTTAGGTTGTTTCTTCTATCACGTTAACATTTAAATGCTCTCAGATGAGGATCTGTAATTAATACCACTCTGGGTTCTATTAAAAGAGGAACAAGAGTTTCTACAAATAAATATAGATGTGGCAATTTTATCCTGAAAAACTGAGGGTCTGCGTGCAGAGAAATTAGCACATACTTATATGTCAACTAAAAGTATTGCAGAATGTTAGTGAGGTCTTAGGGAGGAATTAATCTCTATGCATTAGGTGAGCACAAAGCTCATGTCCCACCTAAGTTTTCGAAATAGAGCCTAAGTGGTGTTTGTACTAGGGTAAGTTTCTCCCTTACTGCATAAGAAATCTGAACTGGACAATGAAGATGGAAACTTTAATGACAAGTTATTTTACATTGATTTTCCCCTCTTCTTCATGGCAGTATGTATTTTCCTGTGAAAGTAGCAATAGGCATCTATATTTATTCAATAGCTTCCCAAACAGCAGCTCAAACTTTGTGAACATTTAAGCACTGAAACAAGCCTTTCTTGGTCAGGAATTGATGACTCCTTTAATATATTGCATGTTTGTTTATGTTTTTAAAAGTCTTCCGCTTTAGTGAAGTAATGAAAAACATCAAACTTTCTAACTTGTAAAAGTCAAAATAAATAATAAAAATAGTGAGTGACTAGGCGAATGCATGTACCCGTGTAAAGTTCACAAGCTTACTGATGTTACGGTGATAAGAGAAAGTTTTCTACAAGAATGGCTTTTCATGAAACAAGACAGCAGCGCTTTAGTTTACAATTTGGAGGTTATTTGCACAAAGAAAAACACCAGTATCACAACATTTTCTCTTCCTTAACATGAAGATTTTAGATTCTTTGGAAAGCATCAATGTTGCAGAAAATTTATCAAATTAGAGAATCTAAAATCGTCCACTCTCTCACTCATAAGTCAAAATACTTACCCAACCCTTGTAAACATAATAATGAGGAGTCCTTGTGGCACCTTAGAGACTAAGAAATTTATTTGGGCATAAGTTTTATGCCCAAATAAATGTGTTAGTCTCTCAGTTGCCACAAGGACTCCTCATTATCTTTGCTGATACAGACTAACAGAGCTACCACTCTGAAACTTATAAACATAGGCGCCAACTCCGTGGGTGCTCTGGGGCTCAAGCACCCATGGAAAAAAACGAGTGGGTACTCAGCACCCAGGATTCAGAGCTTGAGTGTGGAGTGTGATGAGTTCTGTGCTGCTAACACCTTCTGCCCTTGGGGCATGGGTTTTGTTTATAAACAGAGACAGGGTGATTAAGATAACAAAAGGCTTGTCATTAAATTAAAATAAGGATCATTAGATTTGAATGCTTTCAATTCCCAGGCACTCCAGTCAAAAGACTGGAAACAAAGGATAGGAATAAATGGTCCATTTTCAGAACAGAGAGAAGTAAACAGAGGTGTCCCCCCGCAAGGGGCTTGTACTGGTCTGGAATCAGTGCTGTTAGACATATTCGTAAATGATCTGCAAAAAGGGGTAAACAGTGAGGTGGCAAAGTTTGCAGATGATACAAAATTATTCAAGATAGTTAAGTCCACAACAGACTGCAAAGAGTTACAAAAGGATCTCAGAAAACTGGGTGACTTGGCAACAAGATGGCAGATGAAATTCAATGTTCAATGCAAAGTCATGCACATGGCAAAATATAATCCCAACAATACATACAAAATGATGGTGCCTAAATCAAGAAAGAGATCTTAGAGTCATCTGCAGTACTGTGGAAGCACTGTGTTTCCAGGGTACTGCAAATTCATAAGAATCCTTCACACTGTGCCTGTATCATCCTGAACTGTGGAATGCTCATTCTCCTGCTTCAGAAGGCTTAAAAATTATCTCCAATCATCAATGGGACAGATGCAACTGAATAATGTAGCTGTCCTTAATGTGCACCAAAATAATACCAGGGAACTTAGATGTAAAGAAGACTGTTGACAGTTTCATCCAGAAAGATACAGTGAGACACAATGTCTCAACTGGGATGTTAGTGAAGACAGCTTGTAGGTGATTGCAATGACCTTAATATACTGTAATTCATGATAATGTAATTAGGTATTTCATAACAATTGAATCATTAATTGGTAAAGATAACAATGATAAACACATGCAATTACTAAACTATGAAAGAAAATGTATAAATATGCTGAAAATAGCCTCCCCCCAAAACTGGCAGAATGCCCCTTCAAAAACACATCTACCTCTTCAAAAGCACCCACCAGCAAAACCAAAAGTTAATGCCTGTGCTTATGACTTCTTTGGAGTCGAGATTACTCTGCTGCTAAGAGAGACAGAGGGTGGCAATTTGGCTTTTTCTTGAACTCAAGGCTAGAAATACACTTAACTATTTAACTATTATACTTGCACTTTGGATTTTAAAAGCTGTGTGTTGTGGCACTGTATTTTCCACACTCAGGTTTGATGGAGGCGTACCCCACCTCTTCGTCTCTGCAGTTTGTTTGCTTTTCATTTCTTTGAACCACTGAAATAGCACTCCTCAAAGAACGAGGAGGACTTGTGGCACCTTAGAGACAAAACACATTTATTTGAGCATAAGCTTTCGTGGGCATTTGAGCATAAGCTTTTTGATGCACCTGATGAAGTGGGCTTTAGCCCACGAAAGCTTATCCTCAAATAAATTTGTTCGTCTCTAAGGTGCCACAAGGATTCCTCGTTCTTTTTGCTGATACAGACTAACACGACTACCACTCTGAAACTCCTGAAAGAGTCACTCACGAGAACCAACTGCAAATATTGCATTGACAACAGCTGTTACTACAGAGAAAGTGACTGACGTGCACCTCTGGATCACGAAATATGGCATTCTGGTGTTTTTAGTGTGCACCAGTACAACACTGAGGACTGCATTAGAAGATTTCTCATGGGCAACAATATGCCATGTCCAAAAGGTAGCAGAGGAGTGTGTAATGGTTTTTGTTTTTTTGTTTTTTGTTTTGCCCCGAGTCTGTGGTAAGCCAGACAAGAAAAGGGCATCAAAAACAAAAATGGGAAAAAACAGAGCAAAATAGTGTAGGATGACCATCTAAAATGGGTAGACAAGAAAAGAGCCATCAACTAGAAACACTGAAATGCATCACCTAGAAATTATTGGAGCCCATACACTGATGTTTTAGCCTCCAGATGAGCACAAAACCTTTTTTAAAAGGGAAAAGTCTATAATGAGTATAAAATTTGACTGAATTTATTAGAAATAAACATGAAATTAAAACATGAGCAAGAGAACCTTAGACCAAAATAATGAGTTGAGTTCAAATGCACCATACTTATTCTTTTTAATGAGCATAAGGATTACTATTTCAGAATTGATTCCACCATGAATAGTTTGCAACCTCAGTAGAACATAAAGAAATGCTTTACATTTAAAATTTAGCTAAATACCTATATACATGACATTCTGCTGAGTAACTTTATTTTGTTTAATTTTAGAAGGGGAAAGGCTAACTTACACAAATAAACTGAAAGATTATTAAATTTGCACACAATATTTTAAAAGTAAATTTTGACAGCAATTATAAAACAAAACTGGTATGCAAAACAAGATAAGAACATTCCTGTAGAAGTAGAATTTAGGACTTTTTGAAAGATGGTAGAAGATATTGATCGGGATGTAGTAGTTGTGTGCTGGTCCTACAATTAGCTGTACTTGAATGGACCAGAGTGCTATTGTGCTGCACTGTTTATTTTAGTGGGACCTCATGCAAGGGAAGGAATCCACCCAGGTGGAAGTCATTGCAGGACTGGGGCCTTTGAAAATACTGTAAACTGTCTACTTCTATTCATGACATGCCTGTATTTCTAACATTCTATGGTTACAAAATGAACTGCAAGTATTTTGCGTTGCCATCCGTCTACAGGGAGGGGAAATGTAGATGTCACACAGCCTTTTCAGAAAGGAGATATTTATCCATCCACAGACACACAACATAATATACATTCATATTATGATCCACTGACAAAAACTAGAAGCATGCCTCAAAAAGGTGACAGTTTCAGTACAATCCCAAATCCTCCAATTTGGCTGACACCAAGCTACAGAATTATCGGGCTACTCACTGGTTACTCACAAGGATGTCAAGCTGCCTAAATATAAAACAGGAGTTTATTTATGATTGTAAGAAGATGTGTTCTTAATTTCTCATCATGCTGCCTTTTAGCCTCCCAAGATGCAACTTTAAAATATCTATGAGATGTTTATATGTTTGAATTCTGACCCACTGACATTTATATAGCACATTCCAGTGAAAGATTTCAATGCACTTTACAAACTGGTTACAACTTACATTTGTAGGGATCACTTCACTCATCGCTGAATTTCTTACAACTCTGGGATGTGAAGCAGTAGCTTTTAAAACAATTGTGCACAGAAAAAGTACAAAACAGATCAAGACAGAAAGTGATGACTACCAGAAACCAGGGGAAATTTATATAGCCAGAATGTAAAAACCTTAGTGAAATTTAGCCAGGACACCAAGGTGAATACTGAAAAGAAAGGCCACAGCTGTTGCTATTCAAGCCATATGATGACAATAAATCTAAAAGAATCATCATGGATTTCTGATTTTCATCCATTGCTAGGAATTCAATGATCAATAAAAGCATTACGGTCTCTGTACCATCATATCTTGACTTATAGTTGTATTGACCAGAGGAAAGGGAGTGTGACACCTCCTGGTATTCTCAGAATTGCTTCAAAGCACCAGGACTCAGTGGAGTGTTTTTACATCCCATAGCTTGTGCAGAATATCTTTCCCCATCCCTTCTTCCCTGAAGATCCCAGCCCCAGGGATTTTAGGGAAAGTAGCCTTATTGGTTGTTGTACTAGGATGTTGTAGAACACAGTGTTGATGTTTAGGATGTCAAGACAAAGTCTTTTAGCTGCCCTCTGAAGGTGATTATCATCTTGGTTAGTTCCAAAAAACCCAGAAGCAGATGCATGTGTGGCATGAAGTAGCCGGACTATACTTTATCTTTTCAAGTTCCCAGAAGTGAGACCAAGCCTTCAAGTCCTTTCCTTGTAGGGGCTGGTCCAGACCAGTTGATAGCAGTGGGGGAAGGAAATAGAGGAGGCCTTCAACAAACACATTTAAACCTCAAAAACTGTTCCATTCAGTTTAGGGATGAAGAAATATGCAGCAGGAAGATTGGGATTCCTCCAATGAGACAATCTTTGTCTATCCCTATTTATGAACATAATTTCTGAAGTCTTTCAGACTGTACCCTTGAATACATTGCACATAATGGCTCAGAGAAGATTATTAGTCCATTTAGCTGACCTGTGTGAATACTGACTTTTCTAAAAATTAATATAATTTCTAAATAGTATTTATTTATAGTGTATATATTTAATTTAGGGCTTCAGTAAATTCTCAATATGAGACTAATTTCCTAAATACAATTTTAATTTCATTTAAGCCTAATTTAGATCCTTCCTTTTAGTCTCTTTAAAAACAACTTTATCATGTTCCCTTGTCATCATGTCAGTAATTTCCTCTACTGCTTCACTTTACAAAATGGTATTCAGAAGGGCCATGGAGGATGAATGTGTTAAGATACAATAATTGTGTTTATTGGATTACAAATTACATGGAGTAAATTGCTTTATGCAGCAGGGTAAGAGAAAAACTATTTTGGAAATTAAAAGTCTGACAATGTGTTGCACAATTCTTCTGTGTATTATAAGATTAATTAAATGAATTTAAAAAAAAATAAAGTAAATGTCACAGCACAATTGCTGAAAGGAAAGAATATAGAATAAGTCTATCACAACTGTGGCAAAGAGCGAGACAAAATCATTTAAAGTCTTATGTTATATGATGCATAATAGTGCATATAAACATATCCCTCTTCCTTTCAGGTCCCAGCAGCAGGCACATATTGATGACTTGTAATAGGTAATGAATTATCTAAAGGTTACAACTGGGGACAATGCTTTCATATTATATATAGTAACCATTTGAAATCTGCAAATAAAATGCAGGATCTTATTTATATAAAGGTTTCCAGCTGATGACATTGTTGTAGGATTTTCTTTTCTAAATAAAAAGTTGTAATAGTCATGCATCCATTAAAAGTGGAATGCTGTTGGGTGAAATCCTAGCCTCAGCAAAGTCAACAGGAGTTTTGCCATTGTCTTCAGTGGAGTTAGGATTTCACCCATCACTTTTTCGAAATACATGTTACTGTAGTGTAGGTTAGTGCCATAATTCTGAAATGTTAACTTACGAGGACCCTCCTTGGACTTTGCCCCATCCAGCCAGGATCAAGCTGAGGTCCCAGTCCCATTTAGAAACATGAAAAGAGCAAGATAGTAGTGACCCTCAGAAATCTGCTCCAGTCCTATCCACTGTAGAGAATTCCTGGGGTAGTATAAACAAATGAAGATGGTTTGTGTAAAAGTTAGACATTATAAATGAGCATTTTCCTGCCAGATAATTAGCCACAGGGGTGGGCTATTGACTACAAAGGAATTTCTGCACTCTTAACAGCTACAAGGCCAGGCAAGATATTGCTAAAAAACTCATTTGAGTTTTGGTAGATGAGTGACGTTTCCTAAGAGAGTGGAATGATAATATGTAAAAAGAATGTGAAAGGAGGTATGACCATTTACAGAGAACACTGAAAAAAAGAAGGAAAGAAGAGGGATCCGTGGTCTGCTTCTATTCTTTTTACCACCAGCTTTTCTCTCTCCATCTTTTAGTCTGCTCTCCATTTATTCTTTTCCTCCTTCTTGTTACTCCCCAACGCATTTCTTCATGCCCTATCTCCTCTTTCTTCTTTTCTCCCTCTCCTCCCCCATGCCTGAAGAGATACGTTTGTGCAAGATTATAATTTAGAGAAGCTCCTTCATATGGGACAGGGTGATGTAAATAGGAATTCTGAGAGCTGCCCTAGAAGCAGGGGTGGAGAATACAGTGTAGCTGTGTACAGCAGTTGACTACAGATGCTCTAGTTTGTTTTATTAAAAGTTTTGTTCCTTTTTCAGTCACTCACTCAGGAATATCATGATCTATTTCAAGGGATCGGTTGTTTGCAGGATGAACATAGAGTCCAGATAAACAAACAGCTCCAGTTATCCATCTATGTAGAAAGGTGTCATTTGCACTCTGTGATAAACTCAAGGCTGAGCTTGCAAAAATGGAAGCAATGCAAGTAACACAAAACACTGAGGAGCCAACAGAACGGATGAGTTTCCTTGTCATTGCGGAGAAAAGTAGCGGCAAGCTACAACAACTGATACAAGAGCCAGTGTTAAAGGTCTATGCAACAGGAAGACCTATTCAAAATCTCAGCAGATGCCTCACAGTCTGGATTAGGCACAGTGATTTTAAAGAAACAAAGATTTTTGGCAATCAGTGGTGCATACATCCAAATCACTGACTGAGGCATAAACCAGATATGCACAGACTGAGAAGAAGCGTTTAGGAATATTGTTGCCTGTGAGAGATTCAATCCGTATATTCATAGCCAGACAGTGGATGTTGAAACAGACCACAAGCCCCTGATGGCATTATTTGGGAAACAGTCAAATGACAGTACCTTAAGGATTCAATGAATGATGACAGAGCTGCGATAGTATGATTTGGCTGTGACCTACACGCCCAGTAAATTCGTGTTCACTGCAGATGCAGTTTCCAGGGCAATGACTTCCATTACAAAACCAGAGAAGCCCTTAGAGCTAGAGATGCAAGTTTATGTAGATCTGATTGTAAAGTCAATTTCCATAGCTAACAGGAAACTGAAACAAATAATAGAGGAAACAGAGAAAGATGAATCGTTGGGAATCTTTTAAAAAAGTGATGATTAAAGGATGGCTTGAGGAAATAAGCAGTTGCTATCTAAGTATAAGAGACTATTGGACCTGCAGACATGAACTTACTGTGGTAGATAAGGTGATTTTAAAGGGCAGTAAGATTGTAATACCAATGAACCTCTGGAAAGAAATGCTAAAGCAGATCTCCGAGGGTCATTTAGGAATTGAGAAATGCAAACAATGAGCACGAGAGGTGCTGTATTGGCTGAGGTCAATCACAACATTACTCACGTGGCAGGAAACTGGTTTTCATGCTTGAAATACAAGCCATGTCAATTGGCAGAGCCACTGAGACCTCACCCAGTTCCACAAAGGCATTATGAGAAGGTAGGCACTGACCTATTTACATGGCAATGAAAGGATTATTTAATAGTCACAGACTATTATTCTCTGTAACCAGAAATTTGCACACTGCACAGTACTAATAGTAAGTCAGTGACAGTCAGCATGAATGGAATCATCTCCTGACATGGAATTTCACATGAAGTCTGAATATAGAATAAGTATATAGCTTTAATAGTCCACAATTTTTCCAGTACAGATTTTAGGCAATTTGCCATGGAGTAGGATTTTCATCACAAAACGTCAAGTCTAAATTACTCCCAATCAAATGCACTTGTGGAAAGGTCTATATAGATGGCAAAGAGCCTTACGAAAAAGCGTGTCTGATTTGTGTGAAGCTTTATTGGTTTACTGAAGTACACGTCTGAAGAACGGCTCTTCTCCAGCTCAGCTGTTAATGGAAGAAAGATCAGATCTAATTTACCAATCACTGACAACTTGCTGAATTCTCATGACAATGAAACTATATAGAAGATGAAAGAAAATCAGAAGTTGAAGCAGAAAATATTATTTTGACAAAAGGGCCCATAATCTCCCATACCTTAACCCAGGTGATAAAATAAGCCTGAGGAATCATGCCTCTAATACGTGTGGTCAAAGAGCTACCATTGAAGAACAGCTGTATCCAAGGTCTCATGTAGTCCAGACAGATCAGGGGGACATATTTCAGCAGAAATCAAAGGGATCTAACAGTAATCCCAGAAAGTTCCAGAACATTGACAGTAGATGTGCTACTCTGAAACCTCCCAACCGACTGTTTGTTTATCATCAACAGACAAAGGACAAATTAACAAGGAACAAGAGAACAACTTAGACTCTAAGGAAAGGCTGATACTGAGAAGATAAGAGATGGACATTAAACACCCTGAAAGACTCAGACTTCTTTACCTGCCTGGTGAAGGGGTATTTGAGGAAAGTGAGTGGTAAGGACTTACTGGAGTGTGATATGCTGGTAACTTCTCCTCTCTATGTAGGAGACATGTTGGATTTATAGAAATGTATGAGATGGATTGAGAATTTAAGGTATGTCTTATTAGATATAGATTATATATATATATGCTTTTTTTTTTTTAGAGAAAAGATGTAAAGGTATGTTTGTGCAAGATTATAATTTTGAGATACTGTCCCTTTATGAGGGAGTATTATGAAAATAATTATTTTGAGAGGTGCCCTGGAAGCAGGAGTGGAGAACACACTGTAGCTGTGTACAACTGTTCATCACAGAAGCTCTCTAGTTCGTTTTATGAAAAGTTTTATTCCATTCTCATTCACTGGTTTGTTGTTTAATGAACCCCAAGATTATTACAATGCCTTTGTATATCCCTAGCCCTTTTCTTACTCTCTGTAGCCCTTTAAGACACCCTCTTTTTTCCCTTGACCAATATATCAAGTTTTTTGCTGATTTTCCAAGTCCTCTTTCCTTTAACCATACTTGAATTAAACTGATCCAGAAGACCACTTTGCATACATTTAACCCTTGCCCCTGTAGCTCTCCCCCCCGTTCATTCAAGTCTCCTACTTTTTTCTGTGATCACAAATATCACAGTCAGAGTGGTTAACATTGGAGAAAATATAACATGGTCAAAGTCCAGACTGTCCAAGTATGGTGGTGTCATAGTTACAGGGTGAGCTATGTTTTAAATCCCTTTGCAGTTGCTTTGAACTGAAGCCCTCAAATGACAGGCTTGGCTTCCTTCAGTTCTCTAAGGGTGGAATCCCACAAATCAATCACTCTTGGGCTGGATATCTGGCTTGCAGCCAGTCATTTCTCAACCATGGTAACACAGCAGGTTCGGCTGTATTTGCCACCTGCAAGTAAACTTCCCCCCCGGGAGCCTGCTACCGGAGGTAAATGCAAGTGCCGTTAGTATAGTGCTTCAAAACAAATGTATTGTTTATGCACCCAAAGATATATAGCAAGTAGAAAAAAGAGTTAAAACAATGATAGTATCTGAGCATCTGGTCTCACCTAAACTTCATCCTTTATTTTTGACTTCTGGTAAGCCCCACTTAGGCCCTGTCTACACTAGCAAGCTTCTGCACAGTAAAGCAGCTTTGTGCACTATTACTCGCAAGGTGTACACACTGCCAAGCCACTTAATGTGCAGAAACTGCGCAGCTGTAGCACTTTAAAAAAACCACCCCAACGAGAGGCGTAGAGCTTTCTGAACTGGGGCTACAGTGCTGCAGTGCCAGTGTAGACGCTGTGGTGATTGCAGCACTGCGATTGGCCTCCAGGAGGAGTTCCACAATGCCTGTTCTCACCTCTCTGGTCATCGATTTAAACTCTACTGCCCTGCCCGCAGGTGACCAACCGTCACCCCTCCCCCCCCCCCAAATTCCTTTGGAATTTTGGAAGTCCCCTTCCTGTTTTCTCGGTGACGCATGCAGTGGTCTCAGCGCATCTTTCCAGGTGGCCATGCCTGCTCCATGCAATCCCCTACTTGCAGCATTACCGAGCTACTGGACCTCATCAGCATTTGGGGAGAGGAGGCTGTCCAGTCCCAGCTGCACTCCAGCCATAGGAATTATGATACCTATGGACAGATTTCACGATGCATGACAGAAAGGGGCCATGATTGGGATATGTTGCAGTGCAGGGTCAAAGTGAAGGAGCTGCAGAATGCCGACCACACCCATGAGCTGCCAGTTCTACAAAGAGCTGGTTGCTGGGAGCTGTGGGAAGTGGTGGCCCAGCCCGCATTGGCCAGAAACGGTGAACTGCGGCTACTGGGAGTTGCGAGAGACTGTACGTGCGGACGCTCAGGTAAACAAAGTGTCTCACGGCCTGCCAGGGGCTTACCCTGAACAAGCTGCGAACCAAGTTTGGGAACCCCAGACCTATGGTGATCTTCTGGTCCAGGAAGAAAGTCCCTGCTTGCAGCTTCCTGAATAGGCCACTGTTCCAAAAGGATGTGTGTGTCATGCACCTTTCCAGACCAGCCTGCGTTAATGTCTGTGAAATGCCCATGGTGATCCACAAGCACCTAGAGAACCATTGAGAAATACCCCTTCCGATTAATGTACTCGGTGGCTAGGTGGTCTGGTGCCAGAATTGGAATATGCGTGCCATCTATCGCCCCTTCGCAGTTAGGGAAGCCCATTTGTGTAAAGCCATCCACAGTATCACACACGTTGCCCAGAGTCATGATCTTTCAGAGCGATTAATGGCCCTGCACACTTCCATCAAAACGATTCCAACAGTCGACTTTCCCACTCCGAACTGGTTAGCGACCAATCGGTAGTAGTCTGGAGTAGCCAGCTTCCACAATGCAATCGCCACACGCTTCTTCAATGGCAGGGCAGCCCTCATTCTCGTGTCCTTGCACTGCAGGGCTGGGGCGAGCTCATCACACAGTCCATTGAATGTGGCTTTCCTCGTCCGAAAGTTCTGCAGCCAGACATGCATCACGATGTGATCCCACCACTCAGTGCTTGTTTCCCGAGCCCAAAAGCGGCGTTCCACTGTGGTCAGCACCTCCGTGAATGCCACAAGCAATCTCGTGTTATAGCTACTACATGTGGTGAGATCAATGTCGCACTCCTCTTGCCTTTGTCGTTTAACGAATAATGCCACTGCCACTCGTGACATGTTAGTCAGAGCAAGCAGCACACTGGTCAGCAGTTCGGGATCCATTCCTGCAGCCCGAAGAGGCAGGGTGTGCAGTACACAAGCCATTGAAAGATGGCTCCAAATGCAGATGGAAGCACAGGGACTGCTGGGATGCGAAGTCATGCCTCATGGGGCATTGGAACAGCACCCAGGATGCCCTGCGACCCCCTCCACCTTCCCACAACTCTTAGTGGCAGAAGAGAAAGAGGTGCTCGGTGGGATAGCTGCCCAGAGTGCATAGCTCTGAATAGTGCTGCAAGTGCCCAAGTGCAGGCAGCTGACACAACAACAGTGTGAACACACAACAGCAGTTTTCCCTCAATGCTCTGAGCATTGCTGTAACTCCCAGCGCTGTAACTGTGCCAGTGTAGACGTGCCCTAAGTTTAGTTACCTCCATCTCTGAGCTGGGAGAGACAGAGTGCCTCTGCAGCATTCTTTGCCTCTTCTTAGGCCTTGTCTACACTGACTGTGGCATGTAGGATAACAGTCACTGGGGGTTATGTCTCATTGATGGTCCATTCATGCAGGAGGGAGTTGTCAACTCTCTGTGTTTAGCCAGTTAGGTAATGCAAGGTTCAATTGTCTAACCTTGGTCCCTCCCAAGACTATCAATGGAAAACTGTCAGACAACTGCAAACAATCAAAACCACCTGGAGGTAAAAAAGGAACATTACAACAGACAGAGGTTCACTCTGTCTATGAACAATGACAAAAGAGCCCCAAAGTCCCTCTGCATTCTTTCTCTGAAGAAACATCTTGGGGTTCTGGGGGTGTTCAAGAAAAATTGTATTCTGATTCCTGTGAAGCCAGCCAGCTGTGCAACAGACTGAGCTTAGTGGGTAGAGGGGAACCTTCTTCATTAGATAGAAAAGGTAACTATTAATAAGTGTCAGAATGGCTCCTTCTTAATCAATAGATCCAGCATGAAGGAGTTTCACTTCCCTGACACCCACAGCCTTTCAGCCACTCAAACACTCTCCTCTGGGCTATGCCAGCCCTATCCTTGCCTTGGCGGTTAACAGTAGGTGCACTCCAGTCCTCAAGTCCCTTTGAAGAATTCTTCTGTGAAGTCCTGCCACTGACACGGCTTACTCTCAGAAATCCCAGATCTTCTGCCCTCAAAGGAGCAATCTATCCCAGTTTACTAATTTTATCTTAAATCACAGCTCCTGTAAAATCACACAGCATTTATGAGCACTTAACAATAATACAAAAGCAGATTTGTTTAAGAAACAATTAAGAGTTAACGAGAAACAGGACACAGTGGTAGAAATGAATGGTTACATGCCCTCATGAACCAACAGTGTGAAGTAGTTGCAAAAAGAGACTAATATTCTGGTGTGTATTAATAGGAGTGTTGTCTACACTCAGCCTAACCACCATCATCAGAACCAGGAGGTCTCTGCAAATTTTAACCTACTACCCCCACTTATAAATTAAGAACACTTTTTAATATATTTAACACCATTATAAATGCTGGAGGCAAAGCGGGGTTTGGGGTGGAGGTTGACAGCTTGTGACCCCCCATGTAACAACCTTGTGATCCCCCTGAGGGGTCCTGACCCCCAGTTTGAGAACCCCTGTATAAGGATATAATTAGTACTGGGAATAGGCTTCCAAGAGAGGTTGTAGAATAATTCCTATTATTGGAATTCCTGTTATTCTTAAGAATAGAATCATAGAAGATTAGGGTTGGAAGAGACCTCAGTAGGTCATCTAGTCCAACCCCTTGCTCAAAGCAGGACCAACCCCAACTAGACCTACCCAATAGGCTAAACAATGACCTGTCATCAATGGTCTAAGTCAGCATTTCTCAAATGCGGCCACATGTGGCCACCAGCAGAGTTTTTTGCATCCATGACAGCCTCAAAAACACAGGTGGAGATTAGGGGGGGGGAGTAAGGGGACAAAACATCAGCCCCCTGCCTGCAGTGCCCAGCTATAGCTCCTGAATAGCAGTTTCCAAGGGCAGCAAGAGGTTCCACCTTGGTGTTTGCCAGCAGGAATTGGTAGCCTTCACTGCAAAGCCTCCTCAGCGGCTCTGGGCAGCACCTCTGGAGACATGTGGGGCTGGTGTGCACTCTGCCTTCAAAGCTGGGCAGCTGGAGAGCAGCAGCTGCTAGTCGGGAGACCAGCTCTGAAGGCAGAGCCGTGCAGCAGTGCCGATGACATGCCAGTTTATGCAATTGCAATGATGGATTTTGTTAAGTGAATCTCCTCCCTCCCGCCACCCAGGAACTGGACAGAGACTGCCATCCCGTTTCACTTAGGCCATCATGTAGCAACTACTTTCTGCCATTATGACTGAGTTATCTGGGCCCGATTTTAACCAGTAACCAACATGTAGATAGATCTGTCTCATAATTTGCCCCCTAAAGTACAACATGGTGCTTTTTCCCCCCTTTTCAGTCTGTTCCTTAATATTGTGCTTTCTTCTCTATAATTTCCAGTTAAACTGTAACTTAAAAGAAGAGAGCTGTATGTTGGGTACTGTGTAGCTGTGCACATACAGGGGAAAATTTTCAAAAGTGTCTAAGTCCCATTTTCAAAAGTGACTTTGGCACCTAAGTTCCACTGACTTCCCATGAGACTTGTGTTCTTAATTGCCTAAGTTACTTTTGAAAATGGGACTTATGCTATTCAGTCACTTAGATGCTTTTGAAAGTCCCACTGATTTGGGACTTAAGCTCATAGGTGACTTAGCTGCTTTCAAAAATGGGATTCAGGAACTTTTTGAAAAATTTTGATCAACAGATTCCCTTTCTAAAATATATGTTTTGTGCTTAACACAGTAAGGGGCACATATAAATAGTACCACCTGGCTTGGACTTGGATATAAATATTTATTACAATTTAATCTTCTCTTGGACATCACTCACACAACTAGATGAATAAAAGCCAAACTGACAGGAGACAGATGAACGAAAGTTTCCCTAGTAGTAGTCAGCTTTGACATTAACAAAATCCCTTCTTTTTGTCATGTTCACTGTACTGAAAAGCTATTTTAACTGTCTGAATCTGTTATAACATCAGCAGCCATAATGTATCCCAGAACATGGGGGAAAATGTTTGTCCATCTCCCCCTCCCCCACCAGTCAGGTTTTTTTTTCATTATCTGCCTGGTCTCTCTCAAGAAGAAAAAAACATTAGTTACTGTAGATTTTATAAAATGTCAACACTATAACTGCCAAGTATCAAACATGTTGTTGATATTTATCTCTAAGAATTTAGCATGAAATTCATGCCACTAGTAAAAGAAAAAAATCTACCATGACTGTTTTTGATGTGAGATGTGTTTTTCGCCAGACAATTAAAAACCTGGAATAAATTATTAAAAATTACTATTTTTACAATACTGAATGCATAGCCATTAGGCTGTATTCTGTATGTGTGTGAATGAGGAGGAAAGTAACACATTTGAGTGGGTTTGAGAACCATCTGATATTTAAACCTGCATCGCTGCTCCTACACCGCTCTGTCCCATCCTTTTCCTCCCCTAGTACTACAGAGTGTTGGTGCCCAGCAGAACTCACTGTGCTTTCAGGGTTAACTACACTCCGCCTAACCACCATCATCAGAACCAGGAGGCCTCTGCAAATTTTAACCTACTACCCCCATCTTCTACAAATGGAATAGTTTTAACATGGACACACAGAAAATACAATCAGGCATTGTACTTTTTCTCCCTCCCCCACCACACCATCTCTCTCTCTCTCTCTCACACACACACACGAGTCCAACTAAGAACTTACACAATAATAATAAAATAAATTGTCTCCTATCCCTCTCCCCACTAATCAAATCCATTATTTCAGCTTCACTCTTTCAAGAAGCACCATGTTGAGTTTCTCAATGAAAGTACAACAGTCTCAGAACCTCGCAGTATGGATCTGTAGAAATCTGCTCCTTCAAGAGCTCTGGAAATATCCCCCAGCCGAGCCTCCTAAACCCTGAAGACACTGGCATGAGGAGATACCACTCAAGACAGCCTCAGAGAAGAAAAGATCATGGCACGAATACAAAAACAACAAAAATCTCTAAGATAAAAGGTAAATCATATTAGGTAAATAGAAGAAAAGAAACATTTACCATACAAAAGATTTGGGCAATGTTTCAACACAAGTGTCTTTCTCAGAGCTAGAAATATTGCTTATCTCGAGGAGGAAAAAAATTAGACACATGGGTAGGAAGTACAATCTTGTCATGATACCAACTAATGATCTCATTCAGGTAATCACTATAAACAAACAATTACCAAATAAGCCAGTTCAAAGTTTGGTGCTTTAAAAAGAACAAAACAGAGCCACAACCTTTGACTCAACTACATAATGAATGCAGTTAAAACAACCCTTCAGCCAGCATCAAGATTAATCAGATAATTCTTGCAGAGGGGAAATACTGAGGAGTTATCATAATTGAGCAAAAAAAAATCCAAGGGAAGAACAATGGGAAATCTCTGCAGTGCTTTTAATGTAGCATTGAGGCAATAGCATTCCAGTGTAACTGAGGAGGGCAGATGTGTTTCCAAGACATAGAAAGATAGTCTACAAATTGACTAAATAGTCCAATAACTTGAAGAGTCAAAATAGCTGGGGGACAGGGGAACCAACATATGACCTTCACCTGGTTAAATATATACTGTGCCAGACTATTGCCATCTTGCTTATTTTATTTCAACAAGTTTAGTAATTTTTCGTTCAAAAGGGAACTCAAAACTAAATAAAAAAAACAGGAAAATCAACTTCCTTTGATGAAGGACGTTAAATCTATATCCTCTGTTTCATTTAAAGGTATGTTCAATCCCCATAAACTGTAGTATATTAGTAACAATTTAATCTACAAAACATGTACCAAATATGAGGTGATATCACCCCTGCTAACTGCAGATTTATCATCAGTAGTTTGTAATTCCAAAGATTTACAGCTTTCACCTGCATATGGCAGTCCACAAGGACATTTTAGCATATCAATTATATGATCAGTGTCACATGATGTGTGCATATCAAGAGATATTTTCTATCATTTAATGGATGGTTACAGTTGATTCCTGCACTTAGATTGTTACACTTACTACGTAATAAAGGAATACTTCCAGGTATAAAATTAGTTTTAAAAATGTTTTCTTTCTAGACAAATTCTGATTTTATCAATGATCAACAAGTTATTATTTCTTTTGGAAGAAATCACTGGCAATCGCTTATGATTTCGGGAATCTCTCTCTTATTCTTTAGGAATTCCAGTGTGAGATTATGAACTCTGTATATATCTTCAGCAAACTACAAACTCCATGTTGATTGTGAAGCTAGTCTGCCTTCTCTACTTTCCGTTAACCTCCATTTTGGGACAAATTCCAAGCAGTAATGGCACAGGGCTAACAATGGCGGTTCATTAAACTTTGATGGTCCTCTATTCACATGGAAGTACTTGGTGTAAAGTGACCATCTACCACAAAGTCAAGCTTGCCTGGGTGGCAAGATAGATTGTAATGCCTAAGGGGACTGTCTGTGACTCCATGGTAAGGATGTCTAGTGCCTGAGGAGTTTACACTTGTTACTTGGTTGATGATGGTTCTAAGCATAGAACTCACAACAAGTTTGGCGTTTGTGCCCGGCTTCTAAACAGTCTGTTCTGAGGTTGGTATTCTTGACCATGAGCCACTTCAGACAGCATGATGCACACTAGCAGAGAGTATTTTCTGTTTGCAGTGGAGACTGAACAGAAGACATCATTTGCCAAGAGTAATGCTTCATTGTTGTGGGAGCCCAGCCAGATTTTGGTAAATTTCTGGTACGAAGCCAGCAAAACTGTGGACTTTGGTAAGAGGATCACGAATCATCACGTACACTAGGAAATAGCTAGGAAGCTGGTGGAGTTGCAAATTTAGCGGACCAGAGCAAGAAGCAGATTTAGTGGCTCAAGACAGAGGACAGGAAAACCAAGGACCAGAAACACACCGTGGGCAACTTGTCAATGTCATGCCCATTTTATGAGGCGTTTGGGTGCTGGGTACTGCATGGAGCATGGAGACAACAGTGGTGCATGATGACTGGTCAGCCAGGATGGTGACCTGCTGTCCCCAGAAACCAGCATGGGAGTCAGCAGCAGGCACTGAGTGAGCCCAGTAAAGTGCCACGGTTGCGGAAACTGGTCCCAGACGAGGCTTTAGTGCAGGAGCAGCAGCAGCACCACCACGACATCTTAGGGATGTACTCAGCGGGGCTTTATGATACCCCTCCCTGAGGAACAGCCCACTGCAGAGTCTGCAGCAGACACAGAAAGGCCAGAAGCTGCCCCAAAACCTGGTAAGTTTCTGGCTCCATTTTAATGCTTAATATAGGAGTGGGAGGGATTTCTGTTCTATGAACAAATGCAAAAAAGTTATCAGAAGCCCCAACTAGCCCCATATATCAGCTAATGATTGATTTATGCCAGCATCATGGCTCCACTTCCTCTCCCCCCCACCACACACACGGAGTTCAAAGTGACAACTGGCAAATGCAAACAGCAAACATTTTGGTATGCCATGCCCCTGTCCAACCCCTTCTCCGAGGCCCCGCTCCCTGCTCACTCCATCCCCCCTCTCTCCGTCACTCACACTCTCCCACCCTCACTCACTTTCACCAGGCTGGGGCAAGAGATTGGGGTGCGGGTTCTGGGAAGGAGTTTGGGTGTGAGAGGGGGTGAGAGGTGAGGGCTCTGGGAGGGAGTTTGGGACCGGTAAGGAGTGTGGGGTGCAGGCTCTGGGAGGGAGCTTGGGTGCTGCATTTGGTCTCTAGGCTGGGGCAGGGGGTTGGGGTGCAGGAGGAGGTCAGTGGGTCGGCGCTTACCTCCAGGGGCTCCCAAAAATGACCAGCACACCCCTCTGGCAGTGGCTCCTAGGTGGGGGCTCCAGGGGGTCTCCGTGTGCAGCTGCCTGAGGGCACCGCCCCCTCAGCTCCCACTGGCTGCAGTTCCCGGTCAATGGGAGCTGCGGAGTTGGCACTTGGGGTAGGGGCAGTGCATGGAGAACCCCCCAGAGGCCGCAGGGATGTGCTGGCCGCTTCTGGGAGTGAGGGCAGGCAGGAAGCCTGCTTTAGCCCCGCTGTGCTGCTGGTGGCAGCGGTGGCCGGGCCCCCATAGGCCCTTTTAAATCGCCCAGGCCCCTGGGCAATTGCCCCCTTTGCCAGCAGGTCTGCTCAGAGTGAATGTTCTTAGGCATTCTCTATCCCTGCAAACCCAGCTTAAGCAAACCAAGTCTAGTTACCAAACTCTAGAACCAAACTCTAGTTATCTCTCAAGCTCCAGTGGCCAAAGAGGAAACTTCCTCACCCTGATTGGCTGCTGCTAGCCCTTCTAGGTCTTGGAGATCAGGTCTTTGTTTCTAAAAAATGGCTGTGTCCTCTCTAGGCAAAGTCGGAGGACCCAACTTTGCTGCTCTTTTCCTCTTAGTTCAATTATTCTTGGAATGGAGTGTAGTAGGAGTGCAGGCTCCCTAACAGGGAGCCACAAAGGCCAAATACACCCCATCACACTGTATACAGTAGACTCTGTGTTTTGGTGAATCTTTATAGGTTAAATTCCAGTTAAATCCCCCTGACAGAAATAAAATATCCTTGACATGAGGGGCAAGGTTTAGAAGAAGGTTAATGACTCACCCCCTCCCCCAGAGTATTTGCATAAGTAGGTTGTTTCTTGCCCTTCAATACCTTCTGAGTCAGGCATATATCTACCCCCATTATCAGAGAGAGTTTCCATTACAGTACCTGAAATGGGATGTATTTTTTAATTAAAATAGTAACCCCTCTTTTCAGTTTATGCAGTCCAGCTTCACTTGATCTTTTTAGATTAGCTGATACTTCTGTGATATGGCCTTTAAGGTGACTCAGTACCTTCTGTTTCTTTACTGGGTTATTGAGAGTATTAACTTTCCAAGAGCTTATTCCTATGTTCTATTGCTCTCCAATATATAGAAGAATTAAAAGGAGTGCTAGTAGAACTAGAGTTTGATTTATTTCCTTTAATTCTCTAATGCAGAGACAGTTACCGGGAAGAGAGAGTGTATACCCTTAAATTTAGTGTTATGCAGCAAACAGAAGAAATATATAAGGGTATGGAGGAGAAAACAGGTGAGGGGACCATACAGACCACCTCATCTATCAACAGTAATAAACAACCCACGAACTATATTTATGGTTTTATGTATCTTTTCTGGTATACCTAATAAATCAGTATATTTGTTTCCTTAATCTTGATAAAGTGAAGAGTGTACCCTTTTCCTTCCTTTGAGGATATGTTTTATAAATTTGTACGCCAGCCTTAGTTTTCATAGATTCACAAAATCGTAAATTTTAAGGCCAGAAGGGACTATTATGAACATCTTGTTTGACCACGTGCATAACGAGGGCCATCAAACCCACAACTTTTGGTTAAGTGGAGCATAAGTATTCAGAAAGTATTCCAACCTCTATTTAAAGACTTCAAGTGACAGAGAATCCACCACATTCCAATAGTCAAAAAGAAAAGGAGTACTTGTGGCACCTTAGAGACTAACCAATTTATTTGAGCATAAGCTTTCGTGAGCTACAGCTCACTTCATCCGATGAAGTGAGCTGTAGCTCACGAAAGCTTATGCTCAAATAAATTGGTTAGTCTCTAAGGTGCCACAAGTACTCCTTTTCTTTTTGTGAATACAGACTAACACGGCTGTTACTCTGAAACATTCCAATAGTCAATTACTCACTCTGTTTCAAAGAAATGTGCCTTACTTCTCATCTTAATGTGTCTTGCTTCAGCCTCCGGCTATTGGGATCTTGCTTTGCCTTTCTCTGCTAGCTTAAGGGGCCCTCTACCCTTAGAAATCTTCTTCTCACATAAAAATTTAGAGTCTATGATCAAGTCACCTCTTAACCCTCTATGTGATAAGCTAAATAGATTGAGCTTCTTTAGTTTCTCACTGTAAGGCATGTTTTTCTAACCTCAAATCATTCTTGTAGCTCTCTTCTATAATTTGTCAACATCGATTTTAAAGTTGGACACCAGAACTGGACACAGTATTCCAAAAATATTTTCACTAATTCCTTATACAGAGGTAATACTACCTCTTTACGACTACACAATATTCCCTTGCTTACATATCCAAAGACTGCATTTGTTCTCTTGGCCACAACATTGTACTGCAAGTTCACATTCAGCTGGTTATCCACCATGACTCCTTAGTCTCTCTCTCAGTCACTGCTTTCTAAAATATAGTCCCCCATCCTGTAAGTATGATCTGCATTCTTTGTTCCTAAAGGTATGATATTGCATTTAGCTATATTAAAACATGTTATTCAAACGAGTCTAGTTTACAAGTGATCCAGGTTGTGCTGTAAAACTGACCTCTCGCCATCAATTTGTGTCATCTGTAAACTTTGCTGTCAACAATTTTTTTGTTCCCTTTCATCTCTTTCCATTTCCATCTGCCCCCTTAAAAAAATTTATTTACCCCTCCACTTTTCATACTCTGTTTTCTAACATCCTTACTTGTCTCTGGGGCCTTGGTAAGAAGACAGAAATTTAAAAAACTAAAATTTCACAACTGCAACTTTTAAAAAAATGAAAGGCATCAATATCTTACTTCAACAAAATATTTTTCAACATAACCAGGCAGCTAGCTATTTCCAAAGCTGTGAATAATCAGATGGAGAAGGAGAAAAAAAATCCTCTTTTAATACAACTGTAGATATTTACTTCTGCATAGCAAAAAAACAAAGCAAAACAATGACAGTGAGTCTCAGAGTCAGGATCAGTTAACCCAGGCATGCAGTACTTGTGTTTGGGGCTAAATATAGCTGTGTAGTTGTTCATACTCAGGCTGAAGCCTGGACTATGTGACCCTCCCTCCCTCTTTGAGATCCAGAGCCCAGGCTCCAGCCTGAGCATGTACTGCTATTTTTAGCCCTGCAGCATGAGACCAAGTCAACTGACTCAGGGTCTGAGACTCACTGCCACAGGTCTTTTTTTCTGCAGTGTAGACATACCTTTTCCTCCTTATAGCAGCATTCTTAAAGGGTTTGTTTTTCACTAAAAAAAAAAAAAAAAAAAAAAAAATCCATTTTAGGCTCTTGCACTTAAGATGTAGATATTTTCCATAGTGTTGTTTTTTCTCACCCCTTTTATGACTAATTCTTACAGAATACTGAAGGGCAAAAGATAAATCCTGATGTCTCAAGCTTTTCTTCATAGGAATAATCAGCATTCTTCTCTGGACTGCAGACTGTGAAGGGAGAACATTTTCCCCTCTTTGTAAACTGAGCCTATAGGAACTTTCTTGGAACTTTTTCATTGTGCTTAGCTATTTACCAGCAGGTAGTCCTGAGAGGGCTGTGACAAGCTCTTTCTATCTCAAAGTCTGTCTCAGAGTACTAACATTTCTCTAACTTATGAAAGAAAGCACATCTCTTTCCGCTGCTTTATGGAAATCTCTCAGGTTCAGTCTTCCATTCTTCCCCTTGATCTTTGCAATCTCAATTTGAAATATGATTTGAACTTTGAACTCCCATTTTTCTGTGTTCATTGCCCCCAGTTTGGAGCACCAGGGCTGACATTCTCGCTTGGCAACCCTCTGTGCCACCTTGCATATCATTTTCTATTCGTGCAAAGAGATATTTGCTCCATTTCATGACTTACACCTTTCTGCATTTTTTTCCTCATAGTGTTTGTGTGGCAGATTCATGTTTTCCCATGCTGATTTCTGCCTGGGGTCAAGACAATCTAGAAAACTCAGTGAGGATCAGAATTAATGAATTTTTTACCTGGCTTTCACCCCCCACCACCACCACTATTCATGAGTGAGTGCAGATTATTGGAATTGAGGATCTCCAGTTCAGAGGAAATGTCAATATTTCAAAATTTGGTTTTATTCTGATAGAGACCAAACCCATTAAAAAAAAAATTCCCCACAAACTGAAAATTCTGAAGGTGAGGAGGGGGAGAATATTTCAGAAGCACTAACATGTGGTGTTTCCTAAACAAAGTATGCTCATATGACATAGACAAGAATGTCAGCTTCAGTCAGCAGTTGCCAGGGATCCTGAATCAGGGACCGCAGGGCTCTCAGACTCCTAGGCCATTTGGCTACCAGGTCTACCTGCTCAGGAGTTAGGCAGGTATGAGGATCAGCTGGCTCGGGAATTAGAAGGTTCTGGGGTGTGTGGCCCATGGCATTTGGTCATGTGATACTCCCCAGAATCATGGACTGTGGGAGTCTGAAAGCCCTGAAAGAAGCCCTGTTTGATCTGGAGTCCTTGAGGCTTCCAGGCTCCCTGGTGTGCATCTGAGAGCCTAGCCCTGGAAACAGCTGGGGCTCCCAGGGCTTTCAGACTCCTGGCTCCATGACAAGGAGCATGGGAGCCCTGATATGGCAGGGCTTCCCCAGAGCAATAGATCATGGAAGTCCAGGTTCCCCAGCAGCTGGAAAACTGGCAGGGAACTCTTGCTTGTGATTTGACAAAAAAATCCTCTAAACATTTGCTAAAAGTTTTAGGTCCAACAAATCAGGAGTTTCAATGGGAAATTTCTGACCAGCTCTAGGAGAGAATACTGTGAAACTGTGGTTAGGCCATGAATGGCTTTTCTAAATAGTCCCTAACCACCTCTTTCTCCAGAGAGGGCTGGCCATCTACTCCCCATGTTGTGATGCCCAGCGCAGCAGTCTGGGAGCTGTCCTTGTTCGTGACGACAGAGGCAAAAAAAGCATTGAGCACATTAGCTTTTTCCACATCCTCTGTCACTAGGTTGCCTCCAGAACTGCTTCCTCCTTTCCTAAGTGAGTTTCCCAGTCGGGGGTGTGAATAACCACATCATCCAGGTGTGCCGCTGCATAACTGGTATGCGGCCGTAGGAGCTTGTCCATAAGATGCTGGAAGGTGGCAGGTGCCCCATGCAGTCCAAAAGGAAGAACAGTATATTGAAACAGACCCTCTGGTGTAGAGAATGCCGTCTTTTCTTTCACATCTTTGGCAAGGGGAATCTGCCAGTATCCCTTTGTTAAATCAAGGGTGGTCAAAAATCGGGCATTGCCTAGGCAGTCAACTAACTCATCGATACGGGGTATGCATTGAATTTGGATCTCTCATTCAGCTGGCGAAAGTCAATACAAAACCTAGTGGTGCCATCAGGTTTAGGCACCAACACAATTGGGCTTGACCACTGACTTTGGGACTCTTCGATGACTCCCAGCTCCAACATCCTTTTTACCTCTGCCTTGATCTCCTCCCTTTTTGCTGCTGGGACCCGATAGGGGCTTAAAGTTACCTTCGCCCCAGGGTTTGTGATAATGTGATGATATTCTTCGGTCGTCCGGCCTGGTTTGGTTGAAAACAAGTCCTGGTATCGGTTGATCATCTCAGTTACCTCCTTCTTCTGGTTTGGTGTCAGATCAGTGGATATTCTGATCTGCTCTTGCATGTTCTTTCCCTGGATTGGGGTCTCTTGGGCCACTACATGCATTGGTTGGTGCCAGGGCTTTAAGGGGCTTGGTTGGTGCCAGGGCTTTAAGAGGTCAATGTGATAAATTTGTTCTGGTTTCCGATGTCGTGGCTGCCGCACCTTGTAGGTTACTTCCCCCACGGGTTAAACCACCTCATAGGGCCCCTGCCTTTGGGCCAAAAGCTTGCTTTCTGCCGTGGGTACCAACACCATCACCCGATCCCCTGGTTGGAACGGTCAGATTTTTGCCTGGCGATTTTAATGGGTTCGCTGGGCCTCCTGCTCTTTTTCCAAATGTTCCAGTACAATAAGGCTGACCTGGGCTATCCGTTCTCTCATCTGCAACACATGGTCAATTATATTTCTCCCCTCATTGGGTTCCTCTTCCCAGATTTCTTTTGCAATATCTAGTATGCCACAGGGGTGTCGTCCGTACAATAATTCAAAGGGGGAAAACCCAGTTGAGGCCCAAGGTACTTCCCGGATTGCAAACATAAGGTAGGGTAGTAGGGTGTCCCAATCCTTCCGTCTCGACTTACCACTTTCCTTATCATTGCCTTGAGGGTTCGGTTAAACCTTTCTACCAGCCCATCGGTCTGCGGATGATACCCTGAAAACTTCAGTCTATGTATATGGAGTAGCATACAGAGGTCCTTCAGTCGCTTTGACATAAATGGGGTACCTTGGTCTGTTAATATCTCCTTTGGTAGCCCCACTTGAGCAAAGATCCCCAACTACTCTTTAGCTATCGTTTTAGAGGCCGTGTTCTGCAGGGGGACGGCTTCTGGGTAGCAAGTAGCATAATCCAGAACGACAAGTATATATTGGTGGCCCCGGGCTGTCTTCTCCAGGGGTCCCACAAGATCCATGGCTATTCACTCGAAGGGGACTTCTATGATGGGAAGGGGTACTAAAGGTGCCCTCAAGTGGGGATGGGGACTGTGCAGCTGACACTCCGGGCAGGACGCACAATACCTCCGCACTTCATGTACTCCGGGCCAGAAGAATCGTCGCAGGACCTGTGCCAGGGTCTTCTCTACCCCCAAATGCCCCCCAAAAAGAGGACTATGGGCCAGACTTAATACAGCATTCTGGTGTTTTTGAGGTACTAGGATCTGCTGTACCTTCTGCCCCTGTACTGGTGCAACCCGGTATAAGAGATTCTTCATTATGAAGTAGGGTCCCGGTCCCTGGGTTTTCCCTTCCACGGGGACCCCATCTATTTCGGTCACCTCCTTCCTAATGTTGTTGTACCTTGGGTCTTCAGCCTGGTCCTGTCCAAAATTTCCTCTGCTGGGGCTAATCTGCCTGAGATCTAGGGGGCCAGTCTCTGTTGCCTCTACTGGTTCAGAGGCGTTAGGGTGTGGGTCAGACTCAGGTGCTTCTCCCTCCTGGGTGGCCTCCTTTACAGCTACTTGGGTCCGCCTACCTACGAGAGCGACCCTCTGGCTTTGGGCCAGTATTTGGGTTCCCAAGGCCTCAGCTGCCCTTCTTTCCCTTTTCATCTTTCTATGCTGTCTGGGAGTGGAGAACAAATCTGGGGATATTTCAGAGAAGGTTGGGTGTTGACAGTCTACTGTGGATGCCTCACTACTTTCAGGGCTTCCAATTCCCCTACTGGGAGTAAGTCTCCAAACTCTGGGTATGGGAGTTTAGGGACTACACCTGCTGCTACCTCAGTAGTGTTCCCCCGAATCTCGATTTTTACAGGGATGGTGGGGTAATAACCAACTGTCCCATGGATGCATTTTATCCCCGTATGCTTAGCCCACAGCAGCTGACTACGCTTCACGAGCTTCCCTGGGACAAGTGTGATAGCACTCTCCGAATCAACCAATGTGATGGTCTCTACCCCATTTAGCTTCACTGGTCTAGTGTACATATGTGGGGTTAGTAAGACCCCCACAAGGTGGATTAGGGAGCATGGGTCTGCCCAGTTCCCCAGGTTACACCGCATAGGCTCCTCGGCACTGGGACACTATGCAGCTATGTGTCCCCACTCCCTGCAGGTGTAACATCTGTATGGAGCCCTAGGCATTCCCTGGTCTCTTGGTTTTGGTAGTCTACCATTATGATCCTCTTCCCCCTCAGTGCTTTGACTCTTTGTGGCTTCTGGTGGGCCTTCAGGCCCTCTTTTTCCACCTGGGTTCTCCTGGTGGCCCAGTCACCCGAGCTCTAGGGCTTGGTGCTGCTAGTTTAACCTGGGGTGCTTCTTCCTTAATTGGTTGGGTCAGCTCCCTTGCCGTCCTTTGCCTTTCTACCAGCACGACAGCCTTGTTGTAGGTGGAGGGTTCGTTCTGGCTTACCCAGGCACGAAGGTCTGGCAGTAGTCCTCTCATGTACCAGTCGATGACCAGAACCTCTAGTATCTCCTCTGGACTCTGGGACTCAGTTTGTATCCACTTTCGTGCAAGATGGAGGAGGTCATATAACTGAGACCGTGAGGTTTGGTTTTCCTGGTACCTCCACTCATGGTATCGCTGGGCCTGCACTGCGGTTGTTACCCTAGATCTGGCCAGGATCTCTGCTTTCAGATGGGGGTAGTCTGCCGCAGCTTCTTCAGGCAAATCATAGTAGGCTTTCTGGGCCTCCCCACACAGGAATGGAGCGAGGATGCCAGACCACTGTTCTTGGGGCCAAGCCTCCCGCAGGGCTGTCCTCTCAAAGGCCAGAGGTATGCCTCTACATCATCCTCCCGCATTATTTTCTGCAGCCAATTGCTGGCCTGCATGATCTGTGTCCCATCATGGCCGCGGTTCAGCTCTGTAAGGGCCTTTACCTGGTTTACCAATTCCCGCAACATAGCCTTGAGCAGCCTGGTCCATTAGCAGGCACTTAGTCTCTTGCTGCAGCCTCCCTGCCTCCTGTTGGGCGGCTGCCTGAATACAAGTAGCCTCCTGCTGGGCAGCCGTGGCTTGTATCAGTGCTCGCACTACCTCCTCCATTGTGGTGAAAAAAAAATAAAAATAGACCCTCTCCCCCCCGCCTTCCAAACACCCTCCTTCTTCCACTGTGCTGTGGAGACCAGATCCCACTTCCGACACCAGTAGTGACAAAGTTCCTGCTCTACCTTGGTGGGTCTTGCACTTATTGGTGGATTTGCTTGCCTTGGAGCTTCACGACAGCCCTCAGCTTGGCCGTTTTTCTGAATTCACAGTCCAGGTTGACTCCTCCTGTGTCTGACCAGGAGTTGAGGATTTGGGGGGAACCCAGGCCTGCCCTCTACTCTGGGTTCCAGCCCAGGGCCCTGTGGAATGCAGCTGTCTAGAGTGCCTCCTGGAACAGCTGTGCAACACCTACAACTCCCTGGGCTACTTCCCCATGGCCTTCTCCCAACACCTTCTTTATCCTCACCATAGGACCTTCCTCCTGGTGTCTGATGATGCTTGTACTCCTCAGTCCAACAGTCTGCGTTCTCACTCTCAGCTCTTAGTGCCTCTTGCTCCCAGCTCTTCACATGCACATCACAAACTGAAGTGAGCTCCTTTTTAAAACCCAGGTGCCCTGATTAGCCTGCCTTAATTCATTCTAGCAGCTACTTGATTGGCTGCAGATGTTCTAATCAGCCTGTCTTTATTGTCTCCAGAAGATTCCTGATTGTTCTGGAACCTTCCCTATTACCTTACCCAGGGAAAAGGGACCTACTTAGCCTGGGGCTTATATATCTGCTTTCCATTACTCTCCTATAGCCATCTAGCCTACCCTGTCACAAGAGCTACTATAGGTTCAGTGGTCTCAGCCCTGAGGTAGCCTCCATTATTTCAGGGTAAGTTTTTTCTATGTCTAGCAATATGATTGGACTTAAAGACAGAAAAACCTTTGAGTAATAATGTTTAATTAAGATTCAGTCTTAAAATAAACAGACCATATATTTGACTGAAAATGACATTCCTGGGCATTTTTAGATTTTACAAACAAAATGTAAAATATTAAACTTCTCAGAATAGGTAGTATTGTGTTAATACTCATACTGTGTGCCCAAGTGAGGCACTATTACTTTTAGAAATAATGGACATTTTGAAGAAACAGAACTTAAAGGTTTCAGAGTAAGCATCCAATGAAGTGAGCTGTAGCTCACGAAAGTTTATACTCAAATAAATGTGTTAGTCTAAGGTGCCACAAGTACTCCTTTTCTTTTTGAGAACTTAAAGGGTCATTTTAAAAGAAAAAAAACTTGTTACTCATTGCCAGTAATATTCAGTTGGAGTTTAGTCAGTCCTACAATGTCCTGGAGATATGAATTCAAAATGAATATACAAGAATGAAATATGCACCTAACAAGTCCAATCATATTTCTGTTACAATCAGTAGGAGTTTTCCCATTGATTTGAATGGAAGCAGGATCAGACCCAATCCCATCTTCTTGTGCAATTTTTTACTGAAGAGAAAGCACTGTGATAAAAATTGCCATTCACTAGTTAATACAAGCTAAGGAATCTTATAGTCTTATATATCTTATAATCTGAGCTAAGTCAATGGTGTGTGACTTGGTACATGGTGATTTTTTTTTTTTTATAAACACAAATTAAGAAACCTGGAATCCATTTCAAAACCCTGAAATAAGATGGTGGTGGGGTGTGTGTGTGGCCTACTGTCAAGGTTCCTTCCCCACTCTGAACTCTAGGGTACAGATGAGGGGACCTGCATGAAAAACCCTCTAAGCTTATTTTTACGAACTTAGGTTAAAACTTCCCCAAGGCACTGCCTATTTTACCTTTTGCCCCTGGACTTTATTGCTGCCACCACCAAGCGTCTAACAAATATATAACAGGGAAAGAGCCCACTTGGAAATGCCTTTCCCACCAAAATCCTCCCCAAACCCTACACCTCCTTTCCTGGGGAAGGCTTGATAAAAATTCTCACCAATTTGCACAGGTGAACACAGACCCAAACCCTTGGATCTTAAGAACAATGAAAAAGCAATCAGGTTCAATTAAAATTCTTCTTTTAAGTAAAAGAATCACCTCTTTAAAAAATCAGGATGGTAAATACCTTACAGGGTAATCAGATTCCAAACAGAGAATGCCTCTAGGCAAAACCTTAAGTTACAAAAAGACACAAAAACAGGAATATACATTCCATTCAGCACAACTTATTTTATAAGCCATTTAAACAGAACAGAATCTAATGCATATCTAACTAGATTGCTTATTAGCCCTTTACAGGAGATCTGACCTGCATTCCTGCTCTGGTCCTGGCAAAAGCAACACACAGACGACAGAGCCTTTGTTTCTCCCCCCCGCCCTCCAGCTTTGAAAGTATCTTGTCTCTTCATTGGTCATTTTGGTCAGGTGCCAGTGAGGTTATCCTAGCTTCTTAACCCTTTACAGGTGAAAGGGTTTTGCCTCTGGCCAGGAGGGATTTAAAGGTGTTTACCCTTCCCTTTATATTTATGACACCTACATAGATGTTTTGCCAAACAAAATGGTTTATTGCACCACTGGTTGTTAGGGGGCTTCTTCCTTCACTCTCCCACTTCCCTGGTCCCTCTCGCATGAACAGAGAGCAACAATACCTGAAGTCCGAAGGTGCAAACAATTCGATGTTTATTGGGGTGAACTTCCAGCAAGCTTAAATACAAGTTCCTTTTCCTTATTTTTGAATCCCAACTTACTTCCTGTTTGCCCCTAATTTATATAGTAATATTCTTAGCTATACCTTAACCAATCATTCTACTGAAATTTAACTAACCAATCCTAACATATTGTAACATGATTAGCTAACCAATTATATCCCACCACCTTAATTAGATTACACCCAGCAAAATTAATTATACAGCAGACAGGAACAATCACAGAACCAGACAGAGATTATACAGACAAACAATAGCAAAGTGGGAACTCTAATGACAAAACAATACAGAAGTGAGGATTTCACATCCCAGCTATTGATAAGTGAGTTCTTGCCAGACAGGATGCTATCAAACTAAGTTTCCTTTTACATTTTCTAGGCACTTCCCTTTCTCTGGAGGTGATAGGAATTACAGGACAGGATTGTATTCAGGACAGGATTGTATTCCTAACAGCCCAATAGCACCTTCTTTCAATGTGACTAGTTTGGAATGTGAGGATGTGACTGTTCGCTTCCTGGCTTATGGCTGCCTCTGCTGCTTAGCCAAAGGCCTTAGAATCAAAATCACTGTCTGCTGGTGTAAGGGCCTTCTCTTACTGTGAGAGTTTGAGGCCCTGTTCTTAGGCTCTCTTTTATACCTCTAGAACTAGCCAAGTGATAAGAATACCCCTAAATTCTTAAAGTACAGGCCTTTACAGACAGGCCTGAATATCTATATCCTAACACTGGTAAGCACTTAATGGGTCAGACTCATTGGGGTATATTCTGGCTGCTTTGGGCCTCTGTGATCATAGAAGATTAGGGTTGGAAGAGACCTCAGGAGGTCAACTAGTCCAACACCTTGCTCAAAGCAGGATCAACCCCAACTAAATCATCCCAGCCAGGGATTTGTCAAACTGGGCCTCAAAAACCTCTAAGGGTGGAGATTCCACCACCTCCTTAGGTAACCCATCCTAGTGCTTCACCCCCCTCCTAGTGAAATAGTGTTTCCTAATATCCAACATAGACCTCCCCCACCGCAATTTGAGACTATTGCTCCTTGTTCTGGTCATCTGCCACCACTGAGAAAAGCCTAGTTCCATCCTCTTTGAAACCCTGCTTCAGGTAGTTGAAGGCTGCTATCAAATCCCCCCTCACTCTTCTCTTCTTCAGACTAAACAAGCCCAGTTCCCTCAGCCTCTCCTCATAAGTAATGTGCCCAGCCCCCTGATCATTTTTGTTGCCCTCTGCTGGACTCTCTCCAATTTGTCCACATCCTTTCTGTAGTGGTGAGCCCAAAACTGTGTGAAATACTCCAGATGTGGCCTCACCAGTGCCAAATAGAGGGGATAATCACTTCCCTCGATCTATTGGCAATGCTCCTACTAATGCAGCCCAATATGCCTTTGGCTTTCTTGGCAACAAGGGCACATGATTGACTCATACCCAGCATCTCATCCACAGTAATCCCCAGGTCCTTTTCTGAAGAATTGCTGCTTAGCCAGTTGGTCTCCAGACTGTGGCGGTGCATGGGATTCTTCCATCCTAAGTGCAGGAATCTGCACTTGTCCTTGTTGAAACTCAGATTTCTTTTGGCCCAATCCCCCAATTTGTGTAGGTCAGTCTGGACCCTATCCATATTTCTCCCCCAGTTTAGTGTCATCTGCAAACTTGCGGAGGGTGCAATCCATCCCGTCATCCAGTCATTAATAAAGATGTTGAACAAAACCAGCCCCACCACTGACCCTTGGGGCACTCTGATACCGGCTGCCAACTAGACATGGAGCTGTTGATCACTACCCATTGAGCCTGACAATCTAGCCAGCTTTCTATCCACCTTTAGTCCATTCATACAATCCATACTTCTTAAACTTGCTGACAAGAACACTGTGGGAGACTGTATCAAAAGCTTTGCTAAGGTCAAGATATATCATGCCCACTGCTTTCCCCATATCCACAGAACCAGTTCTCATCATAGAAGGCAATCATGTTGGTCAGACATGACTTGCCCTTGGTGAATACATTTGACTGTTCCTGATCACTTTCCTCTCCAAGTGCTTCAAAATGGTTTCCTTGAGGACCTGTTCGATGTTTTTTTTCCCCTGGGACTGAGGTGAGGTTGACCAGTCTGTAGTTCCCTGGATTCTCCTTTTCCCCCTTTTTAAAAATGGGCACTATATTTTCCTTTTTCCAGTCATCTGGGACCTTCCCTGATCACCACAAGTTTTCAAAGATTATTGCCAATGGCTCTGCAATCACATCAGCCAATTCCCTCAGCATCCTCGAATGCATTAGATACGGACCCATGGACTTGTGCATGTCCAGCTTTTCTAAATAGTCCTTAACCTATTCTTTCACCACTGAGAGCTGCACACCTCTTCCCCATACTGTGCTGCCCAGTGCACCAGTCTGGGAGCTGACCTTGTCTGTGAAGACCGAGGCAAAAAAGCATTGAGTACTTCAGCTTTTTCCACATCTGTCACTAGGTTGCCTCCCCCATTCAGTACGGGTCCCACACTTTCCCCGACCTTCTTCTTGTTGCTAACATACCTGTAGAAACCGTTCTTGTTACCCTTCACATCCCTTGCTAGCTGCAATTCCAATTGTGCTTTGGCCTTCCTGATTACACCTCTGCATGCTTGAGCAATATTTTTATACTCCTCCCTAGTCATCTATCCAAGTTTCCACTTCTTGTAAACTTCCTTTTTGAGTTTAAGTTCACCGAAGATCTCTGTTAAGCCAAGCTGGTTGCCTGTCATATTTGCTATTCTTTCTGCACATCGGAACGGCTTGTGCCCTTTCACAGCATACCAAAAGTCCACAGCTGGTGTATCTGTAGTCAGTCAAAACCTTAAAACAAACTTTCCTCTTTATTTAGAATATGCAAACACTACTCCCCTTGTCCCACAAATTCCTGACATTCACTTATTCTACTCCATTGATTTGTCCATTTAGAAGCACAAACCATTCCTTGCAGATGGTGTGACTGCCAGCCTCCTGTATTTGTATCACTTCTCTTTTCCAGAACTATCCTTTGTCACATCTTGTCTTATTTCTGAGCTGTCACCGCCTTCCCTAAGCTACACCTGGTGGGAAAAAAAAGTAGAAAATTAATTATTTTCACGTAACATATTTCTAGCATCATAATCCTGGAAATATGAGTATAGCAGTCCTGATTCTTGCCTCAGCTATAATGGTTTTACATTGGTGTAATTTGATTTACTTAAGTAGAGTTCTGATTTACACTGCTGTGAATGTGAATAGAATCAGGCCCCATGTCTCTTTCAACACAAACCCACATCAAGTGACTTAGTGTTCAAATTGCGTCCTGGATACTGGAAATGACCCCACATGGGTGGGCCTTTGTCCTTACTCAGAGCTTCAGTGGAGGTGTGTGTGGATACAGGTGTCATCCACATGGATCAGTTGGTAGAATTAAGAATCTTTCAAGAAAAATTTTTAGTAGATAATATTTCAACCACCTTTGATAACCAGAAATTCCTAGATAGAAAACAGCTAACTTTCTGGGTCCTTTTCTTTTGCTCAAATTGCTGTTACTAGTGTTGAGTTACAAGGCCAAACTTCCAGAGGAGGTCTGATCAGAGGCAGAAGTGAGGAGAAATCTGAAACTTGCCCAAACAAACAGAAAACAGACATACAGCCTCAAAAGCTAATCTGGTACTTGCAAGGCTTTGCATCAGGCCCTGGCTGCTCAGCAACTCTAAACTTTTTTGAAGGGGAACTCCTTGCCCTGTTGAAATCCATGTTAAAATCAACTGACTTTCATTAAGCCAGGATTTCATTTTTTTTGACAGTAGTTGAAAGTGTTTTAAGACAAGTTCATATCACTTTCCTTTTCTAGACCACATTCTTACCTTTGCAGAGCTGTGCACAGTTTGAGGATCTTAAAACGCTTAGGGCTTGAACCAACGTCCATTGAAATCAATGGGAAGAAAATCAATCAGGGCCCTGTAACTTTCTCTCCATCTCCAAAGAAAGCATGCAGTTCTATGCCAGAAGAGCTAGTCATGCTTCTAGAATGTTTCATCTCCATGCATGAAATATTAATTCTTATTAATATTACTAAATAATCCATTGCTTATGAAAGATCCTGGAAATAGTTTATTTCAACTCACTCCCCTTCTTTGTGTAATGGATGCCTGCTCTAAAGGAGCAGAGCATACTATAGCAGATCAGTAGTGATAACACTTTCGGTTATTATCAATACCAAGTATGTATATTTTTAAAGTCTCTTCTGATGACTGAATTCAATCGAACACATAACACAATGCAATATAAATGGAGTACGAGTGGCACCTTAGAGACTAACTGATTTGAGCATAAGCTTTCGTGAGCTATAGCACACTTCATCGGATGCATTCCAAATGCCTCCGATGAAGTGAGCTGTAGCTCACGAAAGCTTATGCTCAAATAAATCGGTTAGTCTCTAAGGTGCCACTCGTACTCCTTTTCTTTTTGCAAATACAGATTAATACGGCTGCTACTCTGAAACCTGTCACAATGCAATATAGTGCAGGCCAGCAAAGTCCATGACTAATATGCTGGCTATGCAAGCACAATAATTAAACAGCCATACATTATGGCCTAATTAAGTATGCCACACAGGTCCACCAATAGCAACACTATCATTTACCGTTTTCTTATAAATTATTTACATTGCCTGAGGATATTTTCTCATTCTGCATCCCCATAGTGCTTTCAAAACATCTGTTTTCCCCCTATTTCCTAGCATCCCTTCCTCATATTTCAATTCATGTACAGCAAAGAATGATTTGTTCACCTGTAAGCTTCTTATAGCAAGTTAATGCTCTGTACATTTTTACCTAATACCCCATTTCTGTTTCCCTCATGGAATAATAAGCCCTCAACTGAAAAAGGATTTGTATAACTGATAACGCTTTCTACAAAGATCATGTTTATATTTTTTTGCTTTTTGCCTCTAAACACATTAGAGCGGCAAATAATTTTAGCATCTCCAACAGTAAGTCATATTTCCATTTTTATCTCAGCCATTTCCAAAACCTTTGGGTACATAAATACCTTTGATCACTTTGTTGTTAACATGCTTTGAGCATTTTTCATAGAAGTAGAAAAGGTTTGCACATCTAGCATGTTAGCTGCAATATATATGTAACCCTTCTGCCAGGCGGAGCCGGCAGCAACCAGGGCTGAGTTCAATATCTAGTGGTTCTTTTTCAACTGTACAACACAGAACTGGTTTGAGCCTCCACCCAGTAACCTGGGAAAATTACACACCACCCCATGGCACCTCTGAGAGACAATACTTCCCCACTCGCAAGCACAGAGTCTGAGTGTAGAAAAGAAACTTTTAATGAAAGGGAAATGCCACATGCAGGATTCATAATCAGAAAACTGTGAGCAGGATACCAACCCCAGAGTGTGGGGGGTAGTGTCTTCTGCCTCATGTTCTTGAGTTCTACAACCAAGAGTTCCTTTACTGTGCCCTCCTCTGCTCCCTCACTCCCTCCCATACCCCACTCACAGAGGTTGTGCTTGGTCAGTGAAGACCCAGGGTTCAGAGGTGCATGTAGGTGAGTTCACCTCTCACCCAGGGAAGAAGGCACCTTTCTTGCTTCTCCATCTGAGCACTTGCTCTGGCTGGCCACCCTGCCTGCCACTCTTTCCGCTCCACTGGCTGCCCCACCACCTGACGTTCCTCTCCGCTGGCCACCCCACCAGCTTCTCATTCTGCTCCACTTGCTGCCCAATTGTTCTGCTTGCTGCCTCACCAGCCACTATTCCACTCGCTGGTCACCTTCTGTCACCTGCCTCTCTGCTGTGACCTCTCCAGGTCAGTGTCATGAGGTTTCACTCCGCTCTGTGATTTTCAGCTCCTATGCTGGGCAGAAACAACTTCCCACCACAAGTTCTTGTCAGCTCTTTTGAGCACTTAAAATAACAAAAGGCTCCTAATGAAACCTGTTAGGGGGCTTATTCCTTCACCCACTTACTTCCCTGGTCCTTCTCGCATGAACAGAGAGCAACAATACACGAAGCCCAAAGGTGCAAACAATTCCATGTTTCTTGGGGTGAACTTCCAGCAAGCATGATTCCAATTTCCTTCCTTAGTGTCCCCCTTCACAGCTCTGACACCACAGAGCCTTACCTGTGTCCCTGTTCCCATTCCCCCTGCCTCAGCAAAACATAATTCCAATTTCCCCTCCACCCACCCCCTCACTTCCTGATTGACTGCAGACTATAGTCAAACTTGAGTTCTGCTTTGTTATACCTTAACCAATCATTTTACTGAAATTTAACTAACCAATCCTAACATATTATAACGATTATTTAACCAATTATATCCCACCACCTTAATTAGTTTACACCCAGCAAAATTAGTTATACAGCAGACAGAAACAAATCACAGAACCAGACAGAGATTACAGACAAACAATAGGGAAATGGGGACAACAGTGACAGAACAACAAAGAAATAAGGATTTCACATCCCAGCTATTGATAAGTGAGTTCTTGCCAGACAGAATGCTATCAAACTACGTTTCCTTTTACATCTTCTAGGCACTTCCCTTTCCCTGGAGGCGATAGGAATACAATCCTGTCCTGATAATGCCTAGCAGCCCAATAGCACCTTCTTCCAATGTGACTAGTTTGGAATGTGAGGATCTGACCATTCACTTCCCAGCTTATGGATGCCTCTGCTGCTTAGAGAAAGATCTAAGCCTAAGCACAGGGCCTCAGACTGTCACAGTAAGAGAAGGCCCTTACACCGGCAGACAGTGATTTTGATTCTCTCTTTTATACCTCTATAACCAGCTAAGTGATAAGAATACACTGACATTCTTAGAGTATAGGCCTTTACAGACAGGCCTGAATATCTATATCCTAACAAAACCTATTTATCTTTCTCTTTGAACAGTGGGGAGTAACAGGTTAAACCAGACCAGGGACCCTTTGGGAGAGTCCACGCCTCCAGGCTGGGATATGTGCCCCTCTTACTTTCACAGGGAGCTGCACACGGCTGTGCCTGTGGATGGTCAATGTAAACAAACTGTCTCACAGCTAGCTAGCGAATTACCCTGATGGGCCATATGCAGCCCATGGGCCACAGGTTGCCCACCACTGCTATAGCCCTTCACCTCTAAAATGGAGATATTAATCTCACACAGAGTTGTGAAAATAAATACATTAAGAATTGTGAGGTTTAGATATTATGTTAAATGGCGTCAGATGAGTACCTAAGAGATAATTAAGCCCAATTCTTCTGCCTTATTTACTACAGATGATATCTACAGATTTGTGAGTGCACTAGACAGATGTTTAATAGTAATTGACTATTTCTGATATTTCCTACAGATAATATATTTGTCACCTATATCTTGCAAAATGGTAATAAATTAATTTGTTTTGCTTGATAGGGAATTCCCTATTAATTTCTCATGACGGATATTGATTTTTCATTTGCAGAGTTGAAGGTTTCAGTAATGATTAAGATTTCCAGCATGTTCCTTCAGGTCCACACCTTGGAGCAGAAGCTGGAGAGAGATCAGTCCAGGTTGCCAAAAGAAACCGGAAGCAAAGTGATCCATTCTCACCATTGTTGAGGAACAGTGATGTGTCCAGAGATTTTGTTTATTGGATGACAGATCCACATGCCTCTATCTTCACTTCCCTGAAAGCTAGACCCACACTGGCCAAATTTTGTGAAGGTTAAGCAGTCAGATAGAGCCTTTGTATATATTCAGTCTATTTTACCATACCTAAAACCAAGCGAGTTGCTTAGACATAAAAGAGAATGGTAAAAACATGGAGTAAGTTGCCCAAAATTAAATCTTACATCTCTGAAATTTCAGAAGGAATCAAAAGACACCTTTTAGTTAAGCCCCTGGATGATGTCTTGGGAGAGCTGGGTTTGACTATGGTTCTGCAACAGATTTCCTGTGTGACCCTGAGCAACTCGTATAATCTTTTTGCCTTACTTCCCTCTGAAAAATGAGGATATAGTCCTTCCAATCTAACAGACATTAGTAGGATAAATTGTTTGTGAGGTGCTCATCTAGTAACGTTATGTGGCCACAGAAGTAGATAGTACTGATGAAACCTAATAGGCAAACTTTTCCCATTCCTGACATTGAGGAATTGGCTTTTTTACTGCTGGCTGTTGCAATCAACTCTCAGCATAGAGACCTTCCTAATGCTATCACTTCAGCTTGATTCAGTGAACAGGTCACTGGACTAGGAGCACCATTTCTGTTTTGACACTGGTTCATTGCATGGTCCTTGTATAACTCACTTAGCCTCTCTCTATCCACCAATTTCCTGACACCTGTTACCTTGTGGCAGTGACATTAATAATACATAAATACTTTTCAGCTGCAGTTTTCAAAACTTTACAAAGATAAATGTAATGTTGTTCTCCAGATTGTATAACTCATGCATGATATCTGGTTAAAAAGACAGCCTGAAATTAGGAATGAGGTCCCAAACCTGAAAAATGCTGAATGATCTTACTTGCCATTTAAGTTAATGGGAACTGAGTTTTTTCAGCACCACACAGGAGTTACTCAGCACCTCACAGGATTAGACCTCCACAAATCTATACTATCACCTGCTTGACTGGAGCAGAAAAGAGTGAGAGATCAGTCCAAAATGTATGCATATGTGTGCAGAAGTTCATTTTCCTTGATCAAATAGGCTGTAAAACTTTAATTCCTTCATTGTTATGGGCCAATTTTTCTGCTGGTGAAAAAGGACACCTTTGACTTCAAAGGAGGTTTGCACATTGACAACAGCAGAGAACTTGGTCTTATATTTCTTGACAGGGGAATAATGTACCAGATTCAAAGGCTAATGGAGAAGAATCCTTAATACATTTAGCATTCATTTTAATACAAACATTTGCATCAGACCCCACAATTTTAATGGTTTTGCTCCAGAGTTTATTCTTAATCAAGTCTAGTTCAGGTTTAAAAGATTTATTGCCTTTAGTTACTTTAGAAATAATTAAATCATATTCCTGTACCATTACCTCTAGACTGGAAACTTTCCCTTCTGTCTCCATTAGTCTTATATCCAATTGCTCACATTTTTTCCTCACTGGCAGTAATTGTTTCATGCAGGGAGTCCAGCTGTTAGGCCATAATATCATTGTCCCAATCTATCATATCTGATGACTTCTGGAAAGCTAAATCACTTTCAAAGCCTACAAATGATGAAGAGTTATCCTCATAGGCTTCCTCTCTAGGAGAGATGGTTTTTAATTGAAAAGGCTGCTACTGCGAAGTTTTCTGCTTGTTTTCAGTATTCCCAAAGAACTGTGTTTAACAGGTATTGAAATACTCTGAGGAAAAAAACTCATGTTGCAGTTTTGTACAATTATCACATTTATTTTGTGCATGAAAATAGATATTCATATGACTGTGATCCATGGCGAAATGTTACCATTTCCATGAATGAATACAAATCGTTACTGGTTAAGGGTGTCCTTACCAATCTCAGCTCAAGTTTGATGAGGTTCCTGAACCAAGTTTCAACTGCTGTAAGGATGATTTATATTTTTAATGGAAACCCAAGAGCAACTCCTGTTTTCGCATGGTCATGACCCAAACTTTATGGGTTTGGAGTTTTGTTAAGAACTTATTTGTGTAATTGAACCTGAAAGTCAGAGAGCGCAAAGCAGCTTGAACCAGAAACAACCAATGAAAATGCTTATAGTAACTCTGAAAATTCTTCACTTCTTATCCTAAAATAGTGTGCAGTAGTTACTAATGATGCAACAGAATTGCAGAACCACAAGAGATGGCTGCATTGCAATGGCGGGTGAAGTGACCCCTAAAAATATAGGCTAGCAAAAGCTTTGAGACCTTCAGGTGGAAAGGTGCTATATACATACAAAGTATTATCATGATAAGTTATTGTGTCATGGGGTCTTTTACTATCTATATATATGAAATATTGAAATGCACAGCACCAATAGTTGACAAAATGCTCACTTAATATTCTATATTCATGCTCTGCAGACCTAAGGCATCTTGTCAGGTGACATGCATTAACTGGTGTGACAGAGATTATAGGGATATTTTGACATGTCAAATCAGGGTAATAGCTATATTTCACCAGGCAGCAAAAGGAGATGTTTAGAACATTCAATTATGCGATATAAACTTGTAACCATCTGGGAAAGAACCTGAATTTATGTGGCAGAAAAGATTTTTCTGAAAATAAAAACAGTGTAAAAAAGACCTGGTACTTCTAACCTGACCTAGAACTACCTGTATCTGAGCAGATAGAATTTTGACTTCCTTCAGTGGTAATTCTATACTCTAGACATGGGGAAATTCCAGATGGGCAGATTTAGCTGAATTTTGGGTGAGGAGCAAAACTGCCAGCACCAGTTTCTCAGCTGTTTTGCAATAGATAAAAAAGTTTCAGGGTCCAAGTTTATTTGGACAAAAATACCATTGTATGTAAATTAGGACATCTATATTTGCAAGCACAATTAACACTAGTGCATGTGCAAATAGATTTTCAGATGTGTTTTCTAGCAATGGCTCAAATTGTCTATTTAAAGACATTGATCTCCCTGAAGTCCACAGGACATATTGCCAGAATGATGTAGCTGACTCCCTTCATTGCAATTGAACCGCTGCATAGCTCAGTAGGAGCATGATATTGAAACCTTCCTGCCCTCTTGGGAATGATTGTGCGCACAAGGATACACAGAGAAAAAAAGTGATCTTTGCACTCCCCAGAGCACGAAGACTGACACTGACAGACCCTTGTCTCAGTAGGCCTGGCTCCTCACATACACTCTTCTTTCACTTGTGCACTTGCATAAATGCCAGTCACAATATTGCCCTATACTATAGTGTATGATAGATAACTTAAGGTCAGCACAAATTAAACACTGAAAACTTGTCCTCATTTACATGTGTAAATTTCTGGATGCTTTATTCTGAAAATTGCAATTGTATGTACAAAGGCTCTTTCAACTTCCGATGCTACACAGTGTTAAAAAGTAACAGTCATTTACATGTACTATATATGGAGTTCCTGTTTGATTGAACTGTTTCTTCAAACTCCTGGGAGAAAAAGTCCTATTTTCCTGCAGTATTATATTTGTATGCAATAATAATTACAGAAGAGAAAAGACATGAATTACAGCATGCACTTTGTGGAGAGCATGCCATGGGTAATATCCAATGCAAGGCATGGAGGGCAGATTCCCCAGATCAAAAATTGCTGGATTTAGGATATTTGCTTTCTAATTTAAGATAAAGTATTTTGAAAAAATTCTCAGGAATTAAGCCGCAATACCTGTTTTATATTAGTGGAAAAACTGCAGTACTGCTGCTTTGTTCACATTGCTAAAATTAACATTATATCCTTCCATACAGGTAATTATTAGGTTAGTATAATTTTAGAAAAATGTAATTCGTCTGCCAAGCTTCAGTTCCCTACAGCACTTTCTAAACCTACTTACAGCAAGAATGAGAAATAATTTGCATTTATGATTACTGCCAATACTTCCATTCCTCAGTAAAACTCTCCAAATTATTTATTTAGGACCAGATTGTGCAGCCCTTACCCAGGATGATTAACACTTACTTATGGGAGTCATCCCAGTAACTGCTATGCAGTGTAGGTGGGAACATGGCCTTGAATAAATAACGCCAAGTGCTCTAATGGCATAGATTTATTGGCAGAGATATCAAATGCAAATTATTGAGCTATTCACATGAAGAAGTGCTACTTGGTCTGAGTGAGCACAATCTGGCCCTTTTAAATTTTAGCATGGCAACAAGGAAATATGAAAACAGCACTGTAAAGGAGCAGACTCACCCCTGCGGCACCTCCTGTTGGTAGTCATCTGGAATTAGCTCATCCCGCCACCGGAGCGCCTTCTGCAGGCCAGTGATCTGCCACAGCCCTAGCCCCTGTGTCCCTCACAGACCCCGGTACCCCTTTTTCTGGGGTTCTACCCCCTGGCAGTACCCCCACACTCTGCCTCTGGGTCTCCCCTTCCTGGGAAACCCCCAACCCGCTATCCCCACCTTGCCTCAGTCTGGGCTACTGCCAGTCATCACCAAGCCCCCACTCCCTGGGGCAGACTGCAGTGTAAAGGCCACTCATAGAATATCAGGGTTGGAAGGGACCTCAGGAGGTCATCTAGTCCAACCCCCTGCTCAAAGCAGGACCAATCCCCAACTAAATCATCCCTGCCAGGGCTTTGTCAAGCCTGACCTTAAAAACTTCTAAGGAAGGAGATTCCACCACCTCCCCAGGTAACACATTCCAGTGTTTCACCACCCTCCTAGTGAAAAAGTTTTTCCTAATATCCAACCTAAACCTCCCCCACCGCAACTTGAGACCATTACTCCTCATTCTGTCATCTACTACCACTGAAAACAGTCTTGATCTCATCATAGGCAAGGGGCTTCAGACCTGCTGCCTTCCTCTGCCTCGCAGTATCTCTATGGGCCTTGGACTAGGCCCTGCAGCCTGGGGACTTTCCAGCCTAGAGCGCCCCCACTCAGCCTGCTCCTTCCCCAGCACTGCACCACCCTCAGTAGCCAGCCAGCCAGGCCCTGCTCTCTCCTAGCCTGGAGAGAGACTCCTTAAGCCTCTGGCTCACAGCCTTTTTATACAGGCCAGCTGGGGCTGACTGGGGTGTGGCCCAGCTGCGGCTGCTTCCCCAATCGGCCACAGCCCTCTCCAGGGCTGCTTTTAACCCTTCCTATTTTAGGAGCAGGGTAGCCACCCCGCTATAAGCACAAACTACCCCAGGCCCTCCAGACCTTTTCATCGGACCCCTGCCCCGTGGACCCGACCGACCCCCCCGCCCCTTCACTGTGAGCCGGCTACGCGAGCTGCAGCCGGTCCGGTTCCAGACCGCGCCAAAACAACATCTCTACACGCTCGTGCTCCACACCCTTCATGTCCTCACCCTCGCGTCCCGCCCTGACACAAAGTGGCGGGACCTCCTGCCACCTCTAGAGGGTGAGGAGCCCCGCTGGGCCAGCCTCTATTCCACCTTAGTCCCGAGGCCCGCCGGGGATATCAGTTGGCGGCTCCTTCACAGGACTGTGAGCACGGACGTGTACTTGGCGCGGTTCACCCCAATCCCGGACACCTGCCCCTTTTGCGGCGTGAGGGAAACCCTGGCGCACGTCTATCTGGAGTGCGCCAGGTTGCAGCCCCTATTCCGGCTCCTCACGAATATTTTGTTAAGGTTTTGGTTGCACTTTTCTCCTCACCTCCTTATCTATGCACTCCCTGTCCGTGGCCCCACTGAGTCGCGGGACCTCCTGGTCAACCTCCTCCTGGCCCTAGCTAAAGTGGCCATCTATAAAACCAGGGTGAGGAGGTTGGCCGATGGAATCTCCGGCGACTTTGGGGCCTATTTCCAATCCTCTGTCCGTTCACGCCTCCGGGCAGAGTTCCTCTGGGTGGCATCCACTGACTCCCCTGATGCCTTTGAGGAGCAGTGGGCGCTGTCCGGGGTCCTCTGCTCGGTATCCCCGTCCGGTTCCCTTCGTTTGACCCTTTGACCGCACTCCCGTCCCTGTTGTTCATTAGTTGTCCCCCGTAATTACTTGGTTTTCCAGGTCCCGTGGACCCCCCCTTAGGCTGGGGGGGGGGATCCTTTAGCAGTGGGCGGGCTTTGCCCGCCCACTTCCTGGATCCCAATAAGGACAAGCACAAACTACTGAACTGCAATCAGATTACTGGGGGGGGGGGGGATTTATCCTAAAAATCCTTAAAATAGATTTAAATTTACTTAATTTAGCAAATTTCTCCCTGTCACCAACTCTGAGTGTGGTCCTTTGGAGGGTCCCTGCTGCCCTTGCTGGTGGTTCTTTGACTGTGAACTTTGTCTGAGTCTGGAAATGTGTCTTACTCTTTGAGCTGTGCTCAGGGAGGCAGCCTGGATCGAGGGTTTTACCCCTTTGCTATCCCAAGCCTTTCTGCCTCCCTCTCCTTCTCTGTTTTACTCCTGAGGGAATTCTGTGCCACTGAGTGTGTGAAAAATTCATGTCTCACAAAGAATATTTTTTCTCCGCACAAAATGCACACTGCTAGAGAGGTACTGTGGTGCCAGAACATAGAGGAACTGCTTGCAGGTGGGAGCAGCCCCAGCTGTGGATAAGAAATCATAGAACTGGAAGGGACCTCAAGAGGTCATATAGTCCAATCTCCTGTACCCAAGGCAGGACTAAGAATTATCTAGACCATACCTGACAGATGTTTGTCTAACCTGCTCTTAAAAGTCTCCAATGATGGGGATTCCACAACCTCCCTAGTCAATTTATTTCAGTGCTTAACCACCCTAACTGTTAAGAAGTTTTTCCTAATGTCCAACCTAAACTACCCTTGCTGCAATTTAAGCATATTGCTTCTTATCCTATCGTCAGAGATTAAGAACAATTTTTCTCCCTCCTTCTTGTAGCAAACTTTTATGTACTTGAAAACTGTTATGTCCCTGTGACGGGACTGTCACCTGATGTGCTGAGACTACCTCTGAGCCCATTTTCTCTGCCAGTTTGGGACTCCAGAACCCTGCCTTATTGAGCCAGACATGCAAACCTGCTGCAACACAGAACCAGGGTCTGAACCACGCCCCCAAAGCTTCAGACTTAACTGAAAACAGCTTAAGAAGTGCTCCTGTCTCCAGCACCCAGACACCCATGTTCCAATGGAATCCAAACCCCAAATAGATCAGTTTATCCTGTATAAGCTTTATACAGAGTAAAACTCAAATTGTCGGCTGTCTATAACACTGATAGTGAGATATGCACAGCTATTTACTCCCCCAGGTATTACTTACTTACTCTGGGTTAATTAATAAACAAAAGTGATTTTATTAAGCATAAAAAGTAGGATTTAAGTGGTTTCAAGTAATAACAAACAGAACAAGTTACTAAGTAAAATAAATCAAAATATGCAAGGCTAACTTAATATACTAAGGATCTAGTTACAAATACTAACTTCTCACCCTAGATGTTATCTCAGGTACAATCCTTTTCAGACCAGCATTGTAGTTTATGGCCTGGATCCAGCAATCACTCTCCCCCCGCCCCTGTAGTTACAGTCCTTTGTTCCAGCTTCTTTCAGGCATCTCTTTGGGGTGGAGAGGCCATCTCTTGAGCTAACTGAAGACAAAATGGAGAGGCTTCCAGGGCCTTTTATATTCTCTTCTCTTGTGGGCAGAAATCCCTTTGTTCTTTTGTGCAAAAGCATAGCAACAAGATGGAGTGTGTAGCCACCTGGGCAAGTCACATGCCCATGAATGATTCAGCTTTTTGCAGGCCGACGCCATTGTTTACATGTTAGTTTGAATGTTCCCAGGAAAGCTCAGATGTGGATTGGCATCTTCCAAAGTCCATTGTAGTTAAGTACTCCCAATTACTTGAATAACCCCTTCACAATATATTGCCCACACCTCCCTTATGTGTTTCCTACAGCAAACACTTCAGATACAAGCATAGAGCCAACGCTCATAACTTCAGATATAAAAATGATACATGCCTACAATTAGGATTAATATATTCAGTAGATCATAACTTTCACAAAGATATGTTACATGGTATATCTAGCATATACCTGTTATGTCATATTTACACTCATAAGCATATTTTCATAAACATATAGAGTGCAACGTCACAGTCCCCTTTCAGTCTTCTCTTATCCAGACTAAAACTCAATTTTCAATCCTCCTTCATAGGTCATGTTTTCTAGACCTTTAATAATTTTTGTTGCTCTTCTCTGGGCTTTCTCCAATTTGTCCACATCTTTCTGGAAGAGAAGAGGCTGTGTTTCTCACAGCACTGTTCATGGCACCAGGTCAGGAGGCAAGAGATATGGGGGTTATGGACAGCATGGGGCACACAGGGCTGCTGGGGGCAGTCACAGACTGGGATTTCAGAAGGGATGGGGGAGTAAATGGGGGCAGGGGCTGAATGGGAGTGCAAGTGCAGTGACACGGGGGACAGGGAGAGGAAGGGTGGCAGAGTGGAGTGCAGGGACACATGGGAACAGGGCAGATGTGCTTGACTGAATGAGAGAGACTAAGGGTCAGCCAGGGTCTGCAGGGGGAGGCTCTCTAACCACCCTTTCCCCCTCCAAAAAATCCCATGTTCCATATTACTCCCACCCACACGAACAACCCTCCAAGTTCACATCCAGGCTCCTTCCCAGCAATTACTTCCCTCTCCCTCAGTTCCTCTGTTACCCATGCCTACCCCAAGCCTTTGCACTGCTTCTGAGGGCATGGAAAACCTGTTTCTATATTATAGTTTAAATGAATTTTTACTCAAAGTTCTATATTAATATGCCTAGTAAGGAATCTATTTGTCAAAAAACATTCCCTGAATCTTTTTTGTTGTCTGTATTGTTACAGACATACTTGCTGACAGGTATTTTGAAATAAATTACTAAAATAATTGAAACTGGCATGATTATATTGTGTTAACAAATAAAATACGCAGATTTTTAAAATATTGTCTGTAGAATTTTTAATTTTTTGGTGCAGAATTCCCCCAGAAGGATCCATTATAGAGGCCTGGTTTCCTCCATTGTGCTCAATCGTGAGTGCATGCCTCCATGATTGGCAGCTCTGGTAGCTATATGGGGGTATGGCTGGGGTGCTTTCCTGCAGACAGAAGAGGATCCTCTACTCTTTCTGCCCAAGCTCAATATGGGGATGCACTTCAACAGAGTACATCAGTGTAGCTCACCTCACTGCCAAGTGATACTGGAAGTATTTCAAGATCTATAAACAGATATTGGTATATGGATCATCATATATTGTCATCATTCTGGCAGTCATTCTCATCTATGCTTCACCTCATGGCATGACTTTCATTTGTCATTTAGTGTCACAAGCCTTCAGCCATAGCCATTAGACTGCTTTATCCAGCTCATTGGTACAGTAGTTTAAATGAAGATCAGAACTCACTTTCTAAAAGCAGTCCTTGGAGACAGACAAGTGAGATTACTCATGAGTGTCTAATAGGTGATTAAAGGTATATTTCTAAATCTCAGCTCCTTAAATTGGACAAAGAAGTACAAAAATAATCACCGCTTTCTCAATTAAGACAATCCGTCTATTAAACCTCGCTCTAGGGAAACAATATAAAGCCATTTAAGGATTATTGTCTCTCTTTCCCTCATTTTACTTTCTGTTCAACTTGTCACAAAACTCTCAAATATATGTCTGGTTTTGAACCCATTAATTACAGGTCATGGTATTGACAGAACCTGTCTGTGTAAATGAGTAGTTAGGCTGGTCTTTTTATGTCCTTTCAGATTTTGCCTGAAAATAAGACAAAGCAACTATCTGGAAATAGTTATAATTTCTATTTCTCCATGGACACAATTAAAACAAAAGGATGGAATTTTCAGTGGTCTTTTGTTATGATAATGGACTATGATACGTTTAGTTTAGTTCTGATTTGAAACAGATAGTGTTGGGCTTTATAGATCTCAAATATATCTCACTTGCCTGCTTCTCCTACATGCACCTTCTTGATTTCACACATTCAACCTTTTCCTTACAATTTGCTTCCACTGGGATGGCTAGAGAATACTACCATCTGATAGTTACTAGTCAGGTGGTGAGTTGTCATTATTGCTATTGATTGGCTTACTACTCCTACAATATGTGAAAACAGCAAGTCTATGCTAAAATTATTACAGTTACTCTCTGTTCCCTCTCTCCTCACCCATGAGTTTGTTTTGCTCATAGGTTATATGTTATCTTTTAGATTGTGAGCCTCTGTGGGGAAGATACTGTCATACATGGTCTAGATAACACTTAGCCCTGCCATGAGTGCAGGGGACTGGACTAGATGATCTCTTGAGATTTTTTCTAGTCCTATGATTCTGTGATTCATCACAGGCTTGTACAATGGGACCCTGGTCTCTTTGAGGTTTCTAGGTGGTACTGCAATATAAATAATAATTTTAAAAAAAAACACACAAAAATACATTAAAAGAACATTTGAGACAAAATAGCCAATGTTGGTACGGTGAGTCCCAGACTTTTCCTGGTTGGGGGCTAAGATGTCACCCCTTGTCCCTGCTCTTGGGGCACCAAGGGCCCTGCTAGTGGCCCAGGAAGATAGGAGAGGAGGGAAGCGGGGAAGGGGTCTGGGTTTACTCCTCACTCTGAGCCCCAGCCCCCCTCAACCGCTGCAGGTTTCTTGCCTCTTCCCCCTTGGGTAGGGCTACGCTCGGTCCTTGACCCTGGGGGAGGGAGTCTCCCTGCCATGCTGGGGCTGGGTTTCCCTTCCTTCAGTTCTCTGGTTTTTCAAGTCTCAGCAACACACCTCCAAACTTCAGTCTTCTCTCCTTCCTCACACACCCTGACTGCCTGAAGTGTGTGTGGGGCGGGGGGGAGATTAGGTTCCTGAGAGGGCCTTAATTGACTACAGGTGCTCCAATTAACCAGTAGCAACCCTTCCTAGTCTACAGGGAACCACACCTTAATTAGCCTAGGGCTTATATATTTGCCCTTGACCACTCTCCCTGGCCTTGCTATAAAAAGTTTCCTAGGCACCTAAGTTTCTGTCTCTGGACACGTGCACTGCTGCCTCAGACAGACATCCAGGTGCCTATCTCACACCTGAGTCTCAGTCTGATGCTCAATCCAACTGAAGAAAGGCATTGCCCTGCCTATCTTGTCTGCTTGGCTCAGTCCAGTAGCATGCTCAGAATACACCTAACTCCACACAAAATGCTGTGGCAGGGGACTTCCATTTCACTTTTAGCCCCCTGCCTACAGAACTCACCCAAGCTGTGGGAGACATGATGTTCCTGATGAGGAGAAGGGATTTCTACTTCTCAGGGGAATGTCCTTATCACTGGTCTATACAGTCATCCTCACTTTCCCTCTGGCCCTGTGCATATTTAATTATTTAATACATAATGGACTGGTTCCAACAGCAGAGATGGATAGAGCCCACATCAGAATATCATAGAATATCAGGGTTGGAAGGGACCTCAGGAGGTCATCTAGTCCAACCTCCTGCTCAAAGCAGGACCAATCCCCCACTAAATCATCCCAGCCAGGGATTTGTCAAGCCTGACCTTAAAAACCTCTAAGGAAGGAGATTCCACCATGTCCCTAGGTAACCCATTCCAGTGCTTCACCACCCTCCTAGTGAAAAAGTTTTTCCTAATCTCCAAAGTCAACCTCCCCACTGCAACTTGAGACCATTACTCCTTGTTCTGTCATCTGTCTAGATCCATCCTCTTTGGAATCCTCTTTCAGGTAGTTGAAAGCAACTATCAAATCCCTCCTCATTCTTCTCTTCTGCAGACTAAGTAATCCCAGTTTCCTCAGCTTCTCCTCATAGGTCATATGCTCCAGCCCCCTAATCATTTTTGTTGCCCTCCACTGGACTCTTTCCCATTTTTCCACATCCTTCTTGTAGTGTGGGGCCCAAAACTGGACACAGTACTCCAGATGAGGCCACACCAATGCCAAATAGAGGGGAATGATCATGTCCCTTGATCTGCTGGCAATGCTCCTACTTTTACAGCCCAAAATGCCGTTAGTCTTCTTGGCAACAAGGGCACACTGTTGACTCATATCCAGCTTCTCATGCACTGTAACCTCAAGGTTCTTTTCTGCAGAACTTCTGCCTAGCCAGTTGGTCCCCAGAGGAACTAAATGGTGAAAACTGAGGCTCTTTACTGTCTCTCAGAGTGATGTGTCAAAAAAGTGACAATATGATAAATCCATTATAACTTTTTCCTTACTTTTAAGCATATAGGAAATATTAAGTATCCTAAAACAAACAGAAAAATCAAATGTATTGTATAATAACTTGGCCTTAGTGAAGAGAAAAATATTGGACTGCATAGCCATTGTACAGTGTAAGAAAAATAGCTCACCAATGCCACAAATCTCAGCATTTTAAAACAGAGAGCAGACATCTGTAGAAAGTCAAATACATAATATACACAGAAAAATTTCAGCAGCAAAACGGTCCCTAGTCTGTAGCTATGAATGGGATTCTTCCATCCTAAGTGCAGGACTCTGCACTTGCCCTTGTTGAAACTCATCAGATTTCGTTTGGCCCAATCCTCTAATTTATCTAGGGCCCTCTGTATCCTATCCTACCCTCCAGCATATCTACTCCTCCCAGTTTAGTGTCATCTGCAAACTTGCTGAGGATGCAATCCACGCTGTCCTCCAGATCATTAATGAAGTTATTGAACAAAACTGGTCTGAGGACCGATCCTTGGGGCACTCTGCTTGATACCGGCTGCTAACTAGACATGGAGCCATTGATCACTACCTGTTGAGCCCGACGATCTAGCTAACTTTCTATCCACCTTTTAGTGCATTCATCCAATCCATACTTCTTAAACTTGCTGGCAAGAATACTTGTGGGAGATCGTATCAAAAGTTTTGCTAAAGTCAAGGGATAACACGTCCACAGCTTTCCCTTCATCCACAGAGCCAGTTATCTCATCATAGAAGGCAATTAGGGTAGTCAGGCATGACTTGCTCTTGGTGAATCCATGCTGACTGTTCCTGATCACTTTCCTCTCATATCTCATAATCCAGTGTATAGGACATCACCTGAAGGGTAGGAAACCTCTGTTCAAATCCCTTTGCCTCATCAGGTAGAGGGGGGAATTGAACAGGGGTCTCCCACATCCCAGGTGAGTGCCCTAATGGGCCAAAGCTTCTAAAGAACGTCTCCTCCCACTCCCCCTAACATTTTGTGTGGATTTTGATGCGTGCCACCCCTGTTCTGACAAGAAACAGTGCCTGACTCCAAGAGAGGGTTCTCAACTGTGGATCAGAAGCAGAGATAGCTGTCTCTCTGCACCCTGGAAGTAGGTGCCTAACTGTGATAGGGCTGGGGCTCAAGGCATGCCTATCTCATCAGCATGCCCCTTAGGTTAGCTTAGGTAGGGGGCTGCCTTGCATGCTGCCTTTTGTGGATCCAGTTTTCAGGTGCCGATCTCTCCCTATGCATTGTGTTGGGAGTATAGCAGCTTAACCCAAGGTTTGTGGATTCCAGTGATTTTCAAGGCCCCTACAGGTTAGGTGCTGCCATGCTGAGCATTGCAATTCCTAATTCCCTTTGTGAATCCGGGCCAAAATGTCACAATGAAGGTTGCCCTTGCAACCTTAGTTCAGTCCTCTCATGCATTTGCGGTCACAGTCATAGAGATACTTCGAGCATCGGCTCTGGCGCTGTGCTATTACTCAGCAGAATACTGTGTGGTGTCATTCGCCTCACACTTAATTGGTCGACAGCAAATTGAACTTGACCATGTGTAACATCACAGGCGTCCTGTGCCCCACTCCTACCCCCTGGTACCAGTTCTGAGCAACATGGCCCCTCTAGCCATTCATTGCAGAGAGTCTACAGACAGATTGCTAGGTGCTAGGAAAAGCTAGGTGCCAATCCAGGTCTCCCACTGTACACAGACATTTCCAGCCACCCCAGAGCATCACTTACATAAAGGCATCTATTGTGGCCTCAAGTGCCAGATCGGAATCTGTCAGCAGCAACCCTATGGTGCGATGAGTGATAGGCTAACGGCATTTGGAATGGTTTCCTTATTGCTGATCCAGCCATTCAACCACTGGGATTTGACCTGCCATCTCATCTCTGGACTCTGCTGAACAGGTTCCGAACTGGCCAAGGAATATGTGCAGCCCATCTCTACACAGGGGGTGTGTGCGACAAACCACTTTGTCAGTGTGGCCTCCAGCAGTTAGTGGTGCATGTTTTAGATGAGTGTCAAATGACTAGATTTCATGGTGGTGTTAGGGGCATTCCTTCTGCTGATCAAGCTGCTGTTGGATAGATCAGCAAGCCTGCAAACACAAGAAGAAGAATTATAAGAATTGCTTTTTATAGCTGTCTCTGCCACCTATTGTACATCTGTATATTTCTATGTAAATTGTGTATTATTTTGGACAGTGACTCTGGATTTCATTCTGAGCTCACTTTCTTCAGTTTAACTCTACTGATTTCTATGGAGATGCTCCTGATTTACCCTAGTATAAATTAGACTACCATGATGCCCCCTTTACTTTATCTTTTTATATAGCACCTATATTGACACACTGTTTAGGCTATAGAAATAAAAATAATAAATGTAAATAGCAAGATTATGGGTTGAATAATGTTGTTGTTTTCCAAATCTTGTTTGTGTGTATGTACACACACACACACACACCAGGTACACTGTTTATAGTTTTCATACTCATGTCAATAATAATTTGGACTATTTAAACAGTAAGAACTTTTTAAAAAAAATCAGATTTCCTGTTCACAATTTCTGCTCTTTTCTTGCTATTTGTATTTTGTTCAATTTAGACAGTAAAATTAGACTTATCTGGTTTCCAGTCAGTTTTGCTTTCTGAAATAGATCAGCTGCAGTAATAAAATGCTGTAGCTCTTGGGGTGGAAAACATTGCAAGGGAAAGTTTAATTTATGAAAAACTGTGTTCACTGAATTATTAAAATAAATTTTAAATATTTCAAAATTATTTATCTTAGATTTTTAATTTAAACTACCTGATGGTGCCTCTTGGAGTATGCCATTATTAGTTAAAGTACCTTGGTCTATAATAACACAATAATAGGTTAATGGATAATAAATACTTAAATGGTCACAATATATTAGACACAATATAAAGTGCTAACGTGTCAAAGGAATAAATTAGTATTTAAAACTGCTGGTTAAAAAAATATGGGTAAGATGATGTGGGCTGGTAAATAATATCGTTTGATAGAGTCTAATCAGTGGCACTCTGGAGATAGCTAGAGGCAATACCGAATTCCGCATTTATTAAAGGAAAATTTTACACTCCAGGTGCTACAACAACATAATTCTAACACTGTAGACACAAGGGAGAACACAATAATGAATAATTGCTGTACCAAATCCTCAGAGGTATTGAGCACCTACATTTCCCATTGGGGAAAAGCCAGCCCCCCACTTTGGCCCCCTTCTACAACAGCACTAGAAGACAGGGTGCTGGATATTGGGGAGCTTCATAGAGTGTGTGCACCCACTGCAGAGGCCTCTCCTTTACAGTCTGCGCAGTGGATGAAAAGAGAGTGGGGTAGAGGCATGGAAAACTGGTGACTTGGGAAAGTTTTCCCCATATTGTCTCCTGCACCTCTCTCCAGCCTAGTGAGCTGTGATGGGCTATGGGGTCTGAGTTTCAGCAATTTGGAATTGGAGTTGCTCAGCAACTCTCTGGATTTAGCCCAATATGAGTTCAGATGAAGTATATGCTATAGAGAAAATAAAGTTAGGTGGAAGAAAAAACAACAATGTATATGAAATTAACAAATACTAACACAAATTTGACATACAGTATCTTTTAAAAAAAAGTGGTGGTGTCTTTTTTTAAGTAATTGTTCGTGCAGATTAAGAGCTCAATCCAGCAGATGTGCAGCCATGGCTAGAGGGTAGTGTGAGTCAAGCAGATGTCAAGTATGCGAAATGCCAAGTAAAAATAATCCAGTTTCCTCAGCAACTCGAGGGATCTGCAATGTATGGCAGTGCTATTTAAAGAGGCAAGGGTTCCCTTGTTTGGTGTGTTTTGTGCAACATGCACCCTATCATGAAATCTGCCCATCAAGGAATGTTCATCCTCATGGCTTTACCTTCCACACAGAGATCTGTCCTGGGGCATGTTCAGCATATTCATGCATTTCTATAGTGGTTAGCAAAGGCTAGATTCTGTCACCTTTAATCATGTTGAGTATTACCTTATTCTGTAGGCAGTTCCCTCTATTTCAATATGACGTAAGGTACTCCTTAAAATGAGTAGCACAATCTGGCCTTAAAATATCTGTAAAGAAAAATAATCTGCACTTTGAAAGAAAGTAATACACAATCAGAAAGACAATTATGTATACATTTTGAAAGTACATATAGGGGCTGGTTAGCCGAGTTACTCCAGTCCTGTGCCAAAGTGGAGCATTTGGAGGTGGTTGCTCAGGTCTCACTGGAGACTTAGCAGCTCCCTACAGTGTGCTCAGCAGGGTGTATTTAAATACAGAATATATTTATCTTCAGAGTTCTATATAACTCTGCCCTTTCCTTCTTATCTTCCCTCTGGAGCACTGCATTCCTCCTCAGACACACACCCCACTCCCTCTGCTCTATCCATTCTGGAAGAGTTAGAAAGCACTTAGCACATTGCAGTTATTCCTACAAACCTATAGTAAATAATAATGATAGCTGGGACCTATGGATGTTGGAGAAATTGAACCATTGGAGAATCCAGTTATGTCTAACTCTTCAAGAAGGGAGTGATTCTCAGCTCAAGCAGACATACCTGTGCTAGTTCTGATTGAGCTAGCTGCTAAAAATAGAGAGTCCAGCCATGGCAATGGAAGGAACTAGTTGCCCGAGTATATATTTGTTGTCTTGGATGTAATGTGCCGAGTATCTTGGACAGGTGTGTGCTTGAGTCAGCTAACCCCTTCTGCGTCTAGGGCTACACTCCATTTTCTGCCCACTAACTCAAATCAGAGCTAGTGCAGTTATGCCTCTGTGATTCTTCCCATGAGCACCCAGGGTTGTGAGGCCCCTTGCTATCACCTGCCCTTCATGTGAGGAAGCCTTGTCTGTGCCTACCAGGCATCAGCATTATGACTCCACCAGCCACAGGCTCTCCACACTCCTCTCTCCATCCACAGGGGCTCCACTGTCCCTCTGTAGGTAAGCACTAGGGTCACTCTAATCCCTGAATTCTCCAAGTGTCCCCTGGGAATGTCCAATCAGTAATCCACTGGGTACACACAGAATTCCCAGATCCCCTGCTCCCAAAGGAACAATACATCCCAATTTATCAGTTATACATTAGATCACAGCTCCGCTTAACACAGACCACATGGATATATGTTTATAGTTAAATAAACTTTTGTTTTTACTAAGAACAGATATTCAAGTAGAAGCAGGTAGAACTAACTGAAACATATAAAACAAAAAGTACAACACACTTTCTAGAGCCTAAATTTATCTAACAAGACAGTCCTTATCTCATGAAAGTTAGCTCACCCAAAGTCTCTCTCCCAGTGTCAAACAGCCAGACTGAGGGGATAAATTGCCACAGTCAGTGAAGGATAGCTAGGTGTACATTAGCACCGCCAGATATAGTTCCAACAGTCCATTGTCTGCACTTGTAAACAGGGCTACCTCCTGCTGGTTTACTTCTTCCTGTAAGTTCCCTCTCTTGAAGATTTATTAGCATTCAGCTCAGACTGTAAATGGGTGTCCACTGTGAACCATAAAATGCTCAATTTACATATAACCAGACCAACAGATAAACATCTTCTGCTTAAAAGAAACTTGTTAACTTCTGGTGACTAGCCACAACTCAGACTTTAAAAATATATATAAACATATTATCCATACTCATTTAACCCTTCAGACCGTTGGAACTGGCAGCAACAAGGGCCGGGTTCAATATCTAGGGGTTCCTCTTCAAAAATACAACATAAAACCGGCTCAAGCCCCCACCCAGTAACCTGGGACAATTACATATCACCGTCTAAGAGGCAATACTTCCCCTCTTGCAAGCTCAGAGTTTGAGTGTAAAAAGGAACTTTTACATGAAAAGGGGGAAGTTACACGGCACTAATTTGGGAAAATTCCACAAGCAGGATTCATAAACATAAAACCATGAGCAAAAGCCCCACCCCAGAGTAAGTTGGGAATTGTCCTTTTGCCTCAGGATCTTAAGTCCAGCAACCAAAAGTCCCTTTATCATGCCCATCCCTTCTCTACACCCCACTCACAGTTGTTGTCCTTGGTCAGCGCAGACCCAGAGTTCAGAGGTGCATCTGTAGAGCTCACCTTCCACTCTGGGTAGAGAGGGGATAAGAAGGCACTTTACTTGCGCCGCTCCCGAGGCACTCCACTCACTAGCTTCTCCAATCCTCTCTGCCAACCACCCTGCTGGCCAATTGCCATGTCTCTCCATCAGCTGCCCTGCTAACCAATCGCCAGGCCCCGCTCCAATCCTCTCCACCAACTGCCCACTGGTCGATGGCAACACCTCTCTGCCAGCTGCCTTGCTGGCTGCTCACCAATCTACTGGGATGTCTTCAGGTCCCACCACTTAATACAGCTCTCAGTGATTTCAGCTGTTAGTGGGGGAACCTCACTACTGGTGGACACTGGGCAGCCTCTTGCAGCAGAGACACTGTCCCAAAGTAGGTTTAATACTTAGACCTAGGTATCAGTGATTTCAGCTTTGCAGTATGTAACAAGATTCTCAATTGGGTCTAAATTAGCTCGCTTATTACACAATGGAGAGAGAGGGGGTCAAATGGTATCTAAGGCCCTTAAATAGGACCCACACCACCAAGTACAAGCACCTGTACCCACATTCTTTCAACTCATTGGGCTTTGGAACCCATGTTCCCTGATTCACACAACAAGGATCATCATCATCATGTTCCATGTACGACTCTGGTGTTTAGGGCAATGACAAAGCTCCTCCATTCCTGTCTGTTTCTGGCAAGTCTTTCAATGGTTCCCCAGCTGTGCCCCAGGTTTTCCAGCTTGGCTGCCACAGCTCTTTGCCATGTTGTTTTCGGGCGGCTTCATTTTCGCTTACCTTCTGGTGTCCATTTTATTGCTACTATGGTGATGGAATCAGTTTCCATCCAAAGCACATGACCAATCCATCTCCAACACCTCTTGGCAATGATGGTCCTCAGATCCTCTTGGCTGCACTATGTCAATAGATCTTGGTTTGAGATTGTTCTGGGCCAAAAGATATGGAGGATTTTTCTGAGGCAGGTTGTATGGAATGAAATGCCAAGAGGCATTAAATGGACACACTTCTCATCCCTTGAAGATCTGGACTTCACAGATGTCTGTGATGGGTTGGGTCACAGAAACTCCCTTGGGGCTGCCAACTGATGTGCCAAGACTACTTCTGCCCCTGCCTTCCTTGCCAGGTTGGGACTCCAGAATCCTGCCTGGCTGTACCAGACTCACTTGCTGGCCACAAACACAGACCCAGGTTTGAACCACATCCCACAAACTGCAAGCTTAATTAAAAGCAGCTTAAGAAGTGTTCCTATCTTTAACACTCAGATGCCCAACTCCCAATGGAGTCCAAACCCCAAATAAATCCATTTTACCTTGTATAAAGCTTATACAGGGTAAACTCATAAATTGTTCGCCCTCTATAACACTGATAGGGAAATATGCACAGCTGTTCCCCCCCCCCAGGTATTAATACATATGCTGGGTTAATTAATAAGTAAAAAGTGATTTTATTAAATACAGAAAGTAGGATTTAAGTGATTCCAAGTAGTAACAGATAGAACAAAGTGAATTACCAATAAAACCCACAAGTCTATGTGTAATACAGTAAGAAAACTGAATACAGATAAAACCTCACCCTCAGAGGAGTTCCAGTAAGCTTCCTTTTACAGACTAGTCTCCTTCTAGTCTGGGTCCAGCAATCACTCAGACCCCCTGTAGTTACTGTTCTTTTTCCAGTTTCTTTCATGTATCCTTGAGGGTGGAGAGGCTATCTCTTGAGCCAGCTCAAGACAAAATGGAGGGGTCTCCCAGGGCTTTAAATAGACTTTCTCTTGTGGGTGGATACCCCTCCCTCCCCCTGTGTAGAATTCCAGCTACAAGATGGAGGTTTGGAGTCACATGTCCATGCATAACTCAGAATTTACAGGTAGCAACCATGGTTTACATGCTACCTTGAACATCTTCATGTAGACTTCTGGACTGGAGCCTTCCAAGATCCATTGTCCGTGTAGTGCTTCTTGATTGGGCACTTAATTTCCACATTCCTTTCTCAAGAAACTGACCAGATGCTTTACTAAGGCTACTTAAAAATCAAGCAAGTAGACAGTCAATATTCAAAAATAGTCAAAAATGATTAGGGGACTGGAACACATGAGTTATGAGGAGAGGCTGAGGGAACTGGGGATGTTTAGTCTATGGAAGAGAAGAATGAGGGGGGATTTGATAGCTGCTTTCAACTACCTGAAAGGGGGTTCCAAAGAGGATGGCTCTAGACTGTTCTCAGTGGTAGCAGATGACAGAACAAGGAGTAATGGTCTCAAGTTGCAGTGGGGAAGATTTAGGTTGGATATTAGGAAAAACAAGGAGACTGGGGATTCAACACCAGCCAAAAGTGATGATTTGGGCAAGCAATCCCATCATGCTGAGCACCTAGCAGGGTGGGTGTGCCTATGCAAACAAGATCATCTCTTGAAGTCCTCTTCCACAGCTCATCACTAGATGTCATAGGAGAGCTCATTCAGACCCTGCTTACACTCTCAACGATTATGATGACACGTATGACACAAGTTTACAGTAGAGACCTTACATGACACCCTTACTATGTAGATAACAAACCCAGGAAATCTCAGTAGCCCTTATGCATCCCTGTACCCTCTGCCAGTTGGTACCAAGAGGTCCCTGGGACACAATCTCCTCAAGGTAAGAATTACCCCTCCAGCTCAAAGTGTAGACATACCCTCAGACCCAGTATTCTGTCTTCAGCTGGAGCAGATTACAGTGGGAGCTGAGTCTACCTCACCTCCTACAAAAAAATTCATTTCAAGACACACCATATAAAGCAAATTTCAGACTGCTATTTGAACTCCGCAGCTCCCCTGAGGTGGGAGGCCTATTCCATCATTGTCCTTAGAAACTGTGTATTTTATTTTGTACTATCCACACCACTACAGGGAGTTGGATCTTCAGGGTTACATTGCATCAACTAAGTGTTAGCTACACTAGTAGGAAATACTGGGTCTGAGTCTCCTCTCATGCTAGTGTAACTCCATAAACTTAAAGATGCTACTGCTGATTTACACTGATGTAAACAGGAGAATCAGGCCCACAGTTTTAACACGTGGTTTCAGGGTTGAAAAGAATTTCTATGGTGCTGTCATGTAAAGGGAGTTCATTGTTACAGTCTTGACAGTAAAGTCTCCATACTAAATGCAGAAATCCCTGCTATAGTACGTTTGACATTTTATCAAGTGTATTACACCTGAAAAGCAAATAGATCGAGTGTTTGGAAAAAGATAAGAAAACAATTTCTTTTCAACAGACTTCGTGAGCCAGATTCTGGCATCAATAATATCAATGGCACAGTGTGACAGAAAACAGAATTTGGTTCCATGCCTTAATTTACACACAATCATGAAAGATAAGTCTGATAAGAGCCACATTTGTGGCCAACATGAAACCCATATCCTAATGCACAGGTATCTATGCTACAGAAAACACAATCACTATTATTGTCCAGCACTCTAATATACCTTTGGAACTTGTTTTAATTTTATGTTCTTCCCCAGACTTCTCATATACCAAAATGCTACCCATATAAACATCCTTTTGCTCCAGGCCTTGCATTATATCTCACTTATTTCCCTATGGAACATTTCTGTAATGCTGAATTGGAGGTAACTAAAGCAATATCTTCTGAATAATGTTATATTAGTTATCTGTTCAGTATCATCATATAGAACCAAACATGCCAAAATATCTACTAGTTGCATCTAGGGTGGGGAATATTATGTCACCATTTTAATTGGACATTTCTTCTTCCATAAAAGGAAGAATACCCTTCCTGTCTTAATATGTCATTGAGCCTATATAGGTCTAAGTACCTAAGGACATTTCTTCGCCCCTCCACTAGGTCTAGGGGGCACATTACTGTGCTCTGTTACATCATCCTATCTATTTCTTCCTTCATTTAGGCTATGTCTACATAGCAATGTAAGCCTAGGGTTAGTGGGACTCAAGTCACCTGACCTGTGTCATGGAACCCTGGGCTTGAGTCTCCACATTACATTTTAACCCTAGGTTAAAAATTTTCTGACCCGTGCTCAAACCTAGGACCTGACAAGGTCCTGCTATAAGACTTTATAATGTTCATAACATATGTATTGCAAACTGCATTTATTCTGTGCATCTCAAATAACCAGGTGACCATCTTTACACATATCTGACAGTAAGAGAGAATGATTAGCAATTGATGGTGACTCGTGAAGCTTTAAAGAATTTGGGGTGGTTTGTAAATGCCCTGACATCTCTGTTCATTTCTTTTTTAACACCAATTTGTTTGCCGTAAAATAATACAGCATCAAAATTATTTCCCTCAATATTTTGACATACAGGATGAAAGGTTCAGGTCCCAAATGGAGTTACATAGCTTAGAACAGTGGTCCCAAAACTGTGGAGCATGCCCTCCTGGGGGGTGGCGGAGGAACGTTCAGCGGCCTTGCAGCAGGGTCCAGGCCTGCCCACATGGGGGGTAGGGAAGGAGCACCACACAGCTCTGCTCCACCCCCAGCCCAGCTCCAGACCCAGCTGCATCTCCACTCTGCCCCCTGCTCAGCCCCCTGTCCAGCTCTGACCTTATTCCCTCTCCGCCCCCATGCCAGCTCCACCTCTAGCCCCAGTTCCTCCCCCATCCTCAGATCTGCCCCCAGCTCCACCTTGAACTCAAGCTACTTTGCTGATCCAACTGTGCAGTAATGGAGGGGGGCATGGACACATTCCATTACTGATAAGGTGAGGCACGACAGGAAAAGTTTGGGCACCACTGGCTTAGAAACTCATGACCTTTCACTTTTTTTTTAATCACATTCCCATTAGCCCTGGTTTCTAAACTCTAATTTCCTGCTTTCTCAGAAAGTTTAATAATGTCTGCAGTGGAAGCAACTAAGTCAATTAATGCTAAGGTCAAAGCAATGTTTCCCATACTGTAATGTCTCTGGGGAGCAAAATGAAGATAGCTCTGGCCAGTTTTGTCAATCCATCCTTGTCAACCATTGATAAAATTAATATCATTCAGCCATGACCGGAATTAACCTGCAGCCTTTGATACCTTGCCTTTGTAATTGGAATGGATGAATGACAAAGTGAGTTAATTGATCACAATGACACAACAAAGGCATGAGGCATATGACCCCCTTTTGATTTTGCTTCCATGTTCTTTCCCTACAAGCCACACAAATATAGGAGACTATTATTCATTATTAGAAATGACCCTGGCACAAAATAATTTGGAAATGACTTGTTTGGATTATTTGGAATAATTTCTTTAAAATACATTTCTACCAAGGACCACAGTAAATGCTGAATTTTGCCCTTAGATGAAACTGAGCTTGTGTACATGGTTCCTAATGACTTCAAGTTCTACTTTTTTCCTTTAATTGCTTTCTTTCTTCCATCATGATTATATCTTCTCCCCTTATATTGTTGTCATCTCACTCTACAGAGGAAAAATATGTAGAAATTAAAGTTTATTTACTATTACAAAGTGGGCTGAGGAATTGATGGACCTGTAAATGAAGAAGAAAAATACCACTGAAATGAGCAGTACCTCTAATAGCTGATATTAAAACATGTCTCCCCTCCCCACCCAAAAGGCTACTTACAGAATCATAGACGTGTGGGACTGGAAGGAATCTTAATAGGTCATCTAGTCCAGTCCCCTACACTCAAGGCAGGACTAAGTAATAACTAGACTATTCCTGAAAGTTCTAATCTATTCTTAAAAGCATCCAATGATGGAGATTCCACAGCCTCCATTGGGAATTTGTCCCAGTTCTTAACTATCCTGACAGTTAGGAAGTTTTTCGTAGTGTCCAACCTAAACAGCCCTTGCTACAATTTAAGCCCATTGCTTCTTGTCCTATCTTTAGAGGTTAAGGACAACAATTTTTCTCCCTCCTCCTTGTAACAAACTTTTATTTACCTGAAAACTGCTATCAAGTCCCCCCTCAGTCTTCTCTTCTCCAGATTAAACAAACCTATTTTTTTTTTCCAATCTTCCCTCATCGGTCATGTTTTATAGACCTTTAAATCATTTTTGTTGCTCTCCTCTGGACTTTCTCCAGGTGGCCACATCTTTACTTAAATGTAGCACCCAGAATTGGACACCATACTCCAGCCGGGGGCTTCTCAGCGTAGAGTAGTGTGTTATTTACAACACTCCTGCTTATAAATCCCAGAATGTTGTTCACTTTCTTTGCAACCGTGTTACACTGTTGACTCATATTTAGCTCGTGATTCACAACCCCCATATTTCTTTCTGCAGTACTCCTTCCAAGGCAGTCATTTCCCATTTTGTATGTGTGCAACTTCCTAAGAGGAGTACTTTGCATTTGCCCTTACTGAATTTCATCCTATTTACTTCAGACCATTTCTCCAATTTGTCAAGATCATTTTGAATTTTAATCCTATCCTCCAAAGCACTTGCAACCCCAGCTTGGTATCCACCACAAACTTTATAAGTTTACTCTCTATGCCATTATCTAAATCATTTATTGATATTGAACAGATATTGAACAGAACCAGACCTAGAACTGATACCTGTGGGACACCACTCGATATGTCCTCCCAGTTTGACTCTGAACCACTGATAACTACTCTCTGGGAACCGTTTTCCAACCAGCTAGGCACCCATCTTATAGTAGCTCCATTTAGGCTATATTTCACTTGTCCTACATGACCTCCTCATAAACAGTATCAAAAGCCTTATTAAAGTCAAGATATACCCCATCATCAAAGGCTTGTTACCCTGTCAAAGAAAGCTATTAGGTTGGTTTGACACGGTTTGTTTTTGACAAATCCATTCTGACTGTCACTTATCACATTATTATCTTCTAGGGATTTGCAAATTAATTGTTTAATTATTTGCTCCATTATCTTTTCAGATACTGACATTAAGCTGACTGGTCTGTAATTCCCCAAATTGTCCTTATTTTCCCTCTTCCAGTTCTCTGGAATCTCTCCCGTCTTCCATGGATTTTTGAAGATAATTGCTAATGGCTCAGATATGTATTCAGTAAGCTCCTTGAGTATTCTAGGGTATATTTCACTAGGTCCTGCCAACTTGAAGACAACAGAGATATCCTATTTTATCTTATTTCCCTTCTATTTATTGCCATATTTTGAGCACATTGGCAGTAAGCCTGATAATGAAAGCTGGCAAATAGTTTGATTTTATTTCTAAGGCATGGCACAGTTATGAAATTCTTCTACTCACTTAGGGAATATTATTCATCCAATATCTGTATCCCATATTTCAGAATATTATTTCAAAACTGATCTTTTATGAAAGAGTTGACTGATCCTTTTTGAACCGTAATGAGTGGTTGTAACTGACATGCAAATCACGATTTTAGTCAATTTATACAACCATTTTAATAAACAGAAGGTGAATATTACTTTCATTACAATCCAAAAAGCCTAAATAAATGGTCATACTGTTTTCTACCCAATGTTTGTTGTCATGGACCCCAGTGAAAATCCAGAGTGACTATTTGACTTCAATGGAGTTACTCTGGATTTACATTTTTTTACATGAGTACAGAAGTTGGGACATTATCTTCATTTTTAGATTTACAGCCTAATTAAGTTAGTCAGGCCTTGATCTTTCTGTTCACTGTGTACGGGTGGACATACCTGGGTGGACTTACCTGGGTGGAGCCCCATTAAAGTCAATGGCAGATTGATACCATTCCCACTCCAAACACACAAAAAGATTCAGTAAATAGAGCAGTGTAGTCCACCTTGGTCTGCCCTTAGAGATAATTATGACACCACCACCATGAATGTCTGTAGGGCCTTTTAGAAGAAGACTTCAAAGACTATTTCAAATTTTAATATTAAGATGCCAAACACCCTTGTGATATTGTGCATTGCATGCTGAAGCTCACGAATCCCAAATTCTGACAGACCATCAATCAAAATATATCTACTACTCTCCTCCCTCTGATGCCCAGGGGAGGGAGGCAAATATGATACCCAGGGCTCCATGAGGAGAGTGTCAATTCCTGCTGCCATTCTTTCTGACCTGAGAGAACAAAAGTGCTGTTTGGGGCTACAGTAGGCAAGACTGCTAAAGGCAATGAAGCTGGGTTAGGACAGAACTTTTCCCAATGGACCCAGCATCCATGGTCTCTCCAGACCCACATTTATCTTAAGTTGCTTACTGGGGGAAGCTGGGTTGCTTTGGTCTCTCTCTCCTTGAGCATCTTAAGCAGAAGAGTGGCAAAGCCTTTTGTCATTCAGTGCACACCGTCAATATATTGTCCATTATGCATTTAGGTTCACCACACAGGCACATCCTGCCCCCACAGTCTACCTTTGTTCTGAACATTGGTACTTTTTAGCACTGTTAGCAATTACACTATTAACATGCAAAGTGTCATTCTGCTTACAACTCAGTCAACTCTAGAAGAGATTTCAGTTGAGCACACATTGGTGTTTCTCAAGGAGGACTGTTCCCTGTCAAATTTTAACTATCTTCATGTAATTGCTTTGGTTGTAGAACTGTACAGAGAGAGAGTCAGAATTTCATATTATATACACAATGACTATTTTTACCTACTCTCCTATGATTTAAAAATTGTTTAGTTCATTTAAGCTCACTGGGACTCAGGAACCTCCCGGTGCCAGCTGGCAGTGGGTACAGCGAGATCACAGAATTTTACAGGAATGCTCTGCATCAAATGTATGCATATTAAGTTTACCAAAGGGTGGCAGGTGCAATCTCTACCATGAGCCAAGACACCAATGATGGTCATAATCATTCCAAAATGTATGTACTGCTAATATTTAAGAAGTTATGTATCTATACTGGAAATTATATCCTCAAAGCCTTGGCATTAAGGGCAGTAACATGGATTCCTTTCAAGCAGGAGGAAGCAGGTGCTTATCTCTCCAATTGGTCCCTATGTAGTGTGTGTCTCACAACATAAGCCAGACATATGGAGACAGATACTAATTAAAAGACTGCAAGGCACATGAGAGAGGAAGAACACATGGAAAACCAACCAGTAGGGGGTGTCCTGAGATTATGAAAAAGAACAAACAACTATTTTGGTATATCTAAGAGTACGAGGAGACACCCTTCATCTTTCTCCAAAGAGATAAACCATCAAGCACGTTCTGTCTTACAAAAGGAGGGTCACAGCCCACCTGGCTAGAAAACACTACAAAGACTTTGGATGAGACAGGACATCTTGTGTGACAAAGTTCCTCCTCTGCCTTGGTGGGTCCTGCGCTTATTGGAGGATTTGCTCGCCTCAGAGATTCACGGCAGCCCTCAGTTTGGCCACTTTTGCTAGTGGCTCAAACCTGCCATTCACTCAGCTAACCTCATCACTGGCCAGCATGGGGAAAAGGAAGGAGAACAATCCCCGCAGTCTCTGCTGATTCACCTAGTGGGTCGGGGGACAGGCCAGGGACCTTCCCCTCTGGTGGGACCCACAGTCCAGGTCAACTCTTCCTGTATCCAATAGGGAGTTGGGGGGTTGAGGGGAACCTGGGTCCACCCTCTACTCCGGGTTCCAGCCCAGGGCCCTGGGGATCACAGCTGTCTACAGTGTTTCGTGTAACATCTGTGTGACAGCTACAACTCCCTGGGCTACTTCCCCATGGCCTCCTCCCAACACCTTATTTATCCTCACCACAGGACCTTCCTCCTGATGCCAGATAGCATTTGTACTCCTCAGACCTCCAGCAGCACACCCTCTCACTCTCAGCTCCTTGCGTGCCCCTCACTGACTGAAGTGAGATCCTTTTTAAACCAGGTGCCCTGATTAGCCTGCCTGTCTTAATGGATTCTACTAGCTTCTTAATTGGCTCCAGGTGTCCTTATTAGCCTGCCTGCCTTAACTGGTTGCAGCAAGTTCCTGATTGTTCTGCAACCGCCCCGTTACCTTACCCAGGGGAGAGGGACCTGCTTAATCTGGGGCTAATATATCTACCTTCTATCACTCTCCTCCTTCATTTGACCCTTTGACCGCACTCCTGTCCCTGTTATTTCATTAGATGTCCTCTGGAATAATTTGGTTTCCAGGTCCTGTGGATCCTCCCCTTAGGCTGAGGGGGGGGGGTCCTTTAGCACTTCCTGGAAACCAAAAGGATCACTCTGCTGCACCTCATACTCCCCAGCGTGTACTTCAGCAGGTGAGGGCCACTTTGCCGCCCGCTGCTCGGGCCTACATTGACCAGGTCCTGCGAGAGGGCACACCCCGCCCACCTTCCACCCCAGGCCCTCCGGACCTTTTCATTGGGCCCCTGCCCAATGGGCCCAACAGCCTCCCCCCCCCATTTATGACTTGCAGCTGGTTTGTTTCCAGACCGTGCCAAGGAAACATCTATACACACTCGTGCTCCACACCCTTCACTTCTTCACCCTCACGTCCCGCACCGACACAAAGTGGAGTGAGCTCCTGCCACCTCTAGAGGGTGAGGAACCCCGGTGGGCCAGCCTATATTCTACCCAGGTCCTGAGGCCCGCTGGGGATATCTGTTGGTGGCTCCTTCATGGGGCCGTGAGCACAGGCATGTATTTGGCACGGTTTACCCCTATCCCAGACACCTGCCTCTTCTGCGGTATGAGGGAGATCCTGGCACACGTTTACTTGGAGTGCGTCAGGTTGCAGCCCCTATTTCGGCTCCTCACAAATATTTTGTTATGTTTCTGGCTGCACTTTCCCCCCTCACCTCCTTATCTATGCACTCCCTATCCATGGCCCCACAAAGCCACGGGCCTTCCTGGTCAACCTCCTCCTGGCCCTGACTAAAATGGCCATCTATAAAACCAGGGAGAGGAGGTTGGACGATGGAGACTCCTGTGACTGTGGGGCCTATTTCCGATCCTCCGTCCATTCACGCATCTGGGCAGAGTTCCTCTGAGCGGCGTCCACTGACTCCCTTGATGCCTTCGAGGAGCAGTGGGCACTGTCCGGGGTTCTCTATTCAATGTCTCCATCATGTTCCCTTTGTTTGACCCTTTGACCACAGTTCGGTTCCTGTTATTTTATTAGTTGTCCCGCGAAATCACTTGGCTTCCAGGTCCTGTGGATCCCCCGCTTAGGCTCCCAATAGGATCACTCTCCTGTAGCCATCTGGCCTGACCCTGTCACACTTGGTAATTAAGTTGAAGCTCTAGAACGGGTGCTATAGTTTAGTTACCTGTAACCATTTGCTTCCAATACTCTTACTTGCTACTTTTCAAAACTCTATACTTTTGTTAAATAAACTTACGCTTTTTTCATTATAAGCATATCAAAGTGCTGTGTGTTAAATGGAGCAGAGATCTGAGGCAAAACCAGCAAGCTGGTGTGCACTGTTCCTTTGAGAGCAGCATATCTGTGAATTCTGTAAGTGCCCAGTGGACCAGGAGCTGGGCACCCGAGGGGGTACTCTCACAGGGCTCGTGTGTTAGAGCATGCCTAACGCTAACCTGAAGACGGACAACAAACCCTGTGTATGCTAAGAGGGGAGTGCTTGTATTGCCTGTGGGTGATGGAGTTGGGGAGCTGACCCCCAGCAGGCACAGACAGGGTTTTCTCTCTGGGGGCAGGTGGTAGCAAGGTGCCTCACAACCGTCTGGAAGCATCACAGTCACCTTATCAGGCAGTGATTTAATGGAGGCACCATGTTAACTTTTGAAAAATCTGTACTTTTATACACACAATAACTAGCCCTGCACAAGATAAAGAGTAAGAACTGGATATCAACACAACATGAGGTTACTCGTAATGAATCAAATTGATTTGCGGAACTCATTCAAATCAGACAAGTTTCTACTGGCCCTTATCAGCAAACAAGCTATTGAAATATAGACCAATAAGTAATGATTTCATCATGTTGCTGTGCATTTTTCCTTTATGCCTACTGGAATTAATGTTAAATATTTATTTGGATCAAGATTATCACCCTGTAATCACCATACCATCAAATCAGAGCTGGAACTACTCTGCAAAATCTAGGTGGTGGTCTTTTTCCCAGAGTTTCTGTCAGATTCAATACTAACAGTGGTAAATTATGATCTGACTGATGTGTCAGGGAAGTGTCACTACTTTTACTTTAATCATAGGCTATTTGGTTCAAAGACGTTGCTCTGAAAGTGCTTCCACATAATTTTGCTGGAGTGGGTATGCAGAGTAAATGATGGCCTTGAAGTGACAGTATTGATACCCTTTCATGTGATCCTTCTCCCATACTCATATCAGAAATAATTAATTGTCAGAATCATGAAAGTTGTTCTTGGTGCTTTTATCAACATTTTCTTTTGTGCATGGTGACTACAAAAGTTTCTTGCCAGAGCATAGTTGCTTCTTTATGTGTGGTGGATGGAGAGTATTCTTGAGGAATAAACTCTGTCATCCTTGTCTCTGAGGGACATGAAGAGATTCTTTCTTTTCCTTGAATATGCCACATTTAGATACTGACTCCAATTTTCACTTGTTTTTGAAATCAGCAAACTTAAGAGAAAATAAATTGGAAGTAACCATATGAGAAACTAATATAGATGAGTTTGAGGGGAAAAAAGCTTTAGAAACAGAAAATTTGTAGAAAAAAATTGAGAAAGTAAAAATCTAAGATTTGAAGTAATATAAGGAGAGCAAAATATTATTGCAGGGTTCCATCAAGATGAAGTTTATAACATTTAAATAGATGAGTAGAGGTGATGGGAGTGCATATTTGTCCTGGAATGTGGTGGGAGACCTTATTTAGACAGCAATATCAAGACTGATGCTTTTGATCCCATGAAGAGGTGACATGTTTTGTTTGAGATGGAAAGGGTTAACTTAGTACATTCAGTGCACCCTGAAAACTGTTTCACAGAGTGATATTGACTGATCCCTGGCAAATGCTGCATTATTCTACCAGTTAAGAAGGAAGAGAGCACCATCCCAGGGACTAAAGCTGGAATGGGGAGGAGATCAGAAAAAGAAAACCTACAACCCCAATAAGACATGGTGGGCTTCATACTGTGCTTCAGATAAAGCTGCTGGAGAGAAGAGTGGGGAAGAAAAGAAAAAGAAAATATATAATACCTAACTTATTAATATTTACAATTACTTAATTTAAAAAAAAACAGCAGCAGCCAGACAAACCACAGCGGTGCAAGAAGTTCAAGACAAATCAGATCTAGATATATGAAGTTTGTGTCTGAATCTCAGTTTCATCCATCCAGAAACCTAAAAGTTCTTGAGACTCTAAATCTACACAAGTGATTTTTAGTCTCCATGAGCATTAAGAACTGATATAATAATTGCTCAGAAGATTTGGTCAGGGGCCCAGTTGTGCACTCCAAATCAAGGGGAGTTTCAAACGAGTAAAGACTGCAGGTGAAAGTTCCAGAAGAGCTAATGGTTTCCTGTGATTTATAGAGTTATTTCACTGCATAAATATCAAAGAGGTATGTGTCAAATTTAGCATCAAAGACTATTTCTAACAATCACTGAATTCAGCTAGAATATCAATACATGGCAGCCCTTTTGTTACCTTAAATAATCACAGATATTTACTTAATTGGTTTTCTGTAAATTAAATTTTACAATTAAGAACATTGTCTCTAATTAAAATAGATTAAAGCTGTTTTCCAATTATTGATTCAAATCTGTATGTTTTCCACTGTTTGAAGAGTCTCTTCAAAGTGTTGACTTTTTCTTCTAATTTGATTTGTTTATTTGTTTAAACTGGAATGAGCATTATGCAATAATGCCCTAATTGCCAGCAAATTTGTTGATATGAATGACACATCTAAATGTTAGTTGGAATGTAATGCTTCTTCAGATGGCTGGATTTTACAAAAACAATACACTTTCAGGATTAAAAAATTATATTGGAAAAATGTCTAGATCACCGACAGTGCTAACAGCAGAGTACGAATACATAGCTAGCAATTTCTGGGAATTGTGGAGGCTACCTAAGCTGTTTAGACCTTACCAATGCTTTCATGCACATGGGAGACAGGGAAAAAAATCCCATACAATGGGAGGAGAAAAAGTGTTATATTTTTAGAGCCAAATAAGTCAATCATGGCTTTTCAATTAGGTACTTTAAGTAGGAACAGCAGAACCAGGAAAACACACAGCAAACATGAATTGAATTAGTTCAGGGGATGGGAAATTAACCAGCTCACTTCATTTTTGGGGTTAGTCTCTAAAGGTATCTCTTTACTGCAGACTTAGCCCAGGTGATTGGAACCCAGGTTAGCCTAGCCCAGGCATGAGCAGCCACATTGCAAAGCCCTACCTAAGTTACTGAATCCACACTGGTGTTGCGCTCACCTTTGTTTCACTAGGACTTCTGGGGACATATCCCATGGTTCTTTGTGCTGTAGTATGCTGAGCTGAGCCACTTTGCTTCTATCCTGTGAAATGAGGGAAAACTTATCTGTCCTTCTAGCCACATGGGGGGAATTGTGGGAAATTGAAGACTATCAGCACTCAAGTGATTTAGCCTGTGTTCCCACTGCAATGTGGGTGGATTACCAGAAAGTGGTACCAAAGTTCACACCAAGATGTGTGCCAGCTAACCTGGTTTGACACCACCACTTAATTTGGGTGAGAGGGTTTAGTGCATGGATGGGAGGGGCTTAGACACAACACCAGAGTAACAGCCTGGGCTAACTGCAGTGAAGACCTATCTTCTCTGAGCTCCATCTAACATGTCTCTGGATTGCTGCCAGCCTACAATACTGCAGACTTTAACATTGCAGTGACCACATTGTCGCTAGGGATCTTAAAGAGCTCATCAAAAAAGGGGAAAAAATTCAGTATGAATTTTCACAAGAGATTTGCCCCTTTTTTTCATAACCTCCTCCCCCCCTCCAAAAAACCCCACCCACCCCAGAATTTTTATTTTTGACCAGGTCTAATGACAGGGGATATGATTATATATATAAATCAATCAGACCAGTAAACAGCAGAGGGAGAAAAGGTTATTTAGGCTCTAAGACAATGCTGGTACAAGAACAATGGGTATAAACTGGCCATGAACAAGTTCAGGCTGGAAATTAGAAAGTTTCTAACCATCAGAGGAGTGAGATTCTGGAACAGCCTTCTGTGAGAGATGGGGCTGCTTTGTAGTGTCCCCATCAGGGACATACATAGTACTGAAGCCTCTCCCCACCTTAGTCTGCCAGGCATGGCCTTCTTCTTGAGCCTGTGCCATAAGCTTGGCATTAGTCTCCAAACAATCAAGTACCAAAATGGCAACTCAGGATTAGGCTGTCTGCACCTTTAAACAAAGAAGAAGAAAAAAACCCTTCAAAATGAAAATGCTTAGTTGTGGCACTTAAGACAAGGCTGTGGCCTGGTTAGCCCTGAGGAGCTCCTCCTCAGTCTCACCTGGCTCTGCCCTGCAAAAGCACCTTAGCCTTCTTAACTGCCCTGCTGGTTTTTGATTGGTCAGAATTTCCTCCTGGCCTTTGGAGAACTGCCTTGTTAGTCACTGAATCTGAGTGGATTTTTCTTGGGTGAGGATCTTGGGTCACTGAGGCCTCCAGCCAGGGGGCAGAGAAGGCCTGGCAGACCCTGTCACACGTTCCAACAAGAGCAGTAGGGGCAAACAACCCAACCAGTTTCAAGATGTCACTTGGTATATTTAGGATTGGGATTATATAACAGGTTTACCTTCAAAAATTAGGGATTGGACGCAATGACCCTGGAGGTCCCTTCCAATCTTGTGTGGTATGTTCCTATGACACACTTATTTATTTGAGACATGTGAGATTCTAGTTTAGTTGAAGGGATCTGTCAGGAAAATCAGTTTCTACTTGGCTCCTCAAGTTCACTATTAACAATTTCACATTTATATTCTGCATTATCTTTGTTATTCTTTTAACTGGACGGAGGATAATTAGTGTGTCATTTGTCTCTTTTCTGAACATTTATCTAGTAGTAACTGGTCAATATGCTCTTCACCAGATCTATCTCGGCCACATCAGACTTTAGTTACACTACCTGTCCTCCACTTCTGCCTCTCTGTGTCACTTTTCAAACAATACCCTTTGGTCTAGGAATAAAAATCTGGCATGTTTGTAATGTGGTTTGCCCATTCTTTGTTGTTTATCACCTAGTTCTTTAGCTAAGTCTGATCAAATTTAGCTCTTAACTGACATTTTAGACGGGAACCATCTGGAGCTCTCTCTATAGTGTTGGCTCCACAGGAAGGGTGGTGGTAGTGGTGGTAGAATAATATGGGAAGAATTCACTCCCTTCAACAGCCAAGGGCCTGACCAGAAGCACATTCCCCTTTGTGGCCACTGTCTGTGGAATCCTTTATGTAGAGATGTTGGGCCAGTGTACCTGCTCTGTGATGACTTATTTGGAGGGGTATGGAGATCTGTTTCCTAGTACGCAACATTCCATGCTGTCATGGGGGACTGGGAGGATAAGCAGCAGCAAAGAGGCATTGACTGACCCGCCACATGAATCTGTACCTCAAGAATCAAGGGACCTGTAGTGACAGCAGTAACAGCCCCATGCACTTTGTGCAGCTGGGAAGTCCACCCCTATAAAATGATTTGGAGGAAACTTAGTGACCTTTCTGCTTGAATTTTGTACTCCGGTAGGTTTTTATATGCGCAAGAATGATTCAGAACTGTCCTAATTTCCACTGAAGTCAGTAAGAGTTTTGACTCTCAGTACTGGGTAAGGACTGCAGGATTGTTCTACCTTCATTGTGTGCAGAATATCCAGATAGTTCTGTGAAGATACTTTCTCAAAGTATTAGACAGCACATCTTTTTTAATGGTAAGTTAGGAGAGAGCCTGTGTATATCCAGTTCACAAAATAATCTTACATGTATTGTCAAATACATCTTTGATTTACAGTGTGTATAAACTAAGAAGTTAGCTGTATAATGCAGCTTATCCAGTGTTCATACTACAATAATTACTGTCAGTGATTCTGAATTAATTTGAAAAGCAGATTGTGAAAAGTAAAAGTTACTTTGAATATGAAGGGCATTTTAGCCCTTTCATACAAATTTTGCTTCGTGAACATACTTATTCCAATTAGTATTTTTAGGTAATGGCATACATAACATCATCCTTTACTACATGCAGTGCACTAAAGGAAACACTACTACAGTATACAATAGTCACACAGGGCCCTCTTCTCCACTCCCACAAAATAAAACTGGGAGAAAATCCATTGGAGTCAATGGAGCTATAGTAAGAGAAAATTAAGGTAAGTTAAGTCAGAATCAGACCTGGTTGAATAATAAAAGCATATGAAATCTATTTTAATTTCAAGTTGAAAGTGCTTTGAACTACAAGGAAACAATGCATATATTTAAAAAAAATTCAAGCCATTAATTCAGTTTTATTGTTGAAGGCTGATTTCTTGCCCTGTACTTTGAATATCTGAAAGAAAAAAATAATAAAAGTCTTGCAATTTTTAGTCACGAAGAGATGAATAATAGAATGCAATTCATTTTTTTGTATAGTCTCACTCTGAACACTTGCAAAATTCAGGCATATGTTCAGGATTATTTTACCCCTAGGAGATTGTAATATCAATCCAATTCTGCATATAGGAATGAAAGTACAGGTGAGACCTATTATCATTTTCAAGCATGAGGGATAAGAAATTAGAAGAATTCTGTGTACTGTTGTCAGTGATTTTTGTAAAACCTACATTTCTATTATATTTTCTGCAAGCTATGGTTTTTTATATAAGGAAATCAATTTTGAAAAGTTTGCCTTTAATAAGAAGACTGAAGCAGATAGAAACTAATGTAGTAAACTCTATGTAGGTTATGTTTGACCAGGTTATTGTCATCAGAAGCTGAAGTCCAACATCTGTGACTACGTCAGGGTTTTCAATCCTAAAAGTTACTATCGTATAATTGGAGAAACTATGAACACTTCCAAATTTGAGTATTTACCTGTTAGGTGAAGAATTTGTTATGAGAAAATTAGTAAATTTTCTTTAGCAGATTAATAATACAGGGATTATTTAAATTGAGATTGTCAAAGTAGCCAAAGGGTTTGAACACACAGCTTCACGTTAATATAAAACGCATGGTTAAATCCCCTGAACTACTTTAGAAAACCTCAATTCTCGGATGTCCCTGACCCAAGAAGCAGTTTACAATTTAAATATATACAGACAACAAAACAGGAAAAAACAACATCAGCATGTTGATAGAAGGAACATGAGCAGGATGACAAAACAAGAGGGAGAAGGGAACAATTAAAAAACTATTTCATATTTATGTTTTGTGAACACTCTTTTGCCATGTTGTTTTTCTTTTTGTGGGGAGGACTGTTTTGAGATTTGGTTAGCAATGGAAAGCTAGCCAACAGAAGTGAATTAGTGTAAAGCCATGCTTTGGGTTAAGGTTTTCATCAAATATCAGATTATATTGTAATATCCATGACCATGGTACTCAGGACTGGGGCTAGTTTTGTTGGGGACATATTCAAAGTAAAAGATAAGCTGGCCTCAAGGAGACTCCTGTGATTTGCATATTATATTTTTGTGACGTTACCCAGAGTACAATTTGGACTGCTGAACAGCTGTGTCCACTCAATTCTCCAACCTGGGGTGTCTTTCATACTGCTTCGCTCTGAGAGCAACCACTCCTGGTCTTATCACACAAAGCCTCCAGCATGGAAATTATTCCCAGCTATACTGTCTGAGTGCTATGGCCAGCCACCTTTGAATTACACTTCAGAGCAACACCAGCAAATTCCCACTTCAAGACTTTCCCCCAGAAAGCCCTCTCCTAGACAACACAAGCTCATAAAAAGTCTGTCATTTTATTAATAGAAAATGATGTGCACAAAACCTGTTATCTCAAATGGGTTTTTACCAAACACTTCAATCCAAGCACACTGATTTAGATAAGACAATAAAATAAGTTTATTAACTACAAAAAGAGATTTTAAGTGATTACAAGTAATGAGGATTAAAAGTCAGAATTGGTTACAAGGAAATAAAAGGTAAAATGCAACTCATACCTAATTTAGCAAGCTAAGTGAATTGAAAGCAAAAGTCTCTCTCTCCCCGTGTTTTAGCAGTCTTACTGGTTGAATTCCTTTCTGCCAGGATCCCTCCCCAGTCCAATAAGATTTCTTTGTTCTTCAAGTGTGTTGATTCTGTGAGTAGAGATGAAGGGAGAGAGATGATTTAGGGCATCTGTTCCGCAGTTTTATACTTTTTCCTCTTCTTTGAGGATCAACTGCAGCTGGGGTTCAGGAGAGAGAAAGTCTGTGGGGACAGGAACCTCCAGCTCTTTCTTTGCCAAGATGCACATTCTTATTCCTGCCAAAGAATGGCCATTTTATCAGGTGATAGTCCAGTAATGTTATACAGTAGAATTTTATAACTTTACAAACAATGTTGCCACAAACATTTTAACAGGGCAATAATTACCAGCAAAATATGAAATTTCAAATGATACCTCACAAGGCATACTTTGCACAAAATGTATCAAAATCTTGGAAAAAGGTATGAACATATGGTTAACAACTGTCATGATTTTGTTATTAGGTAAGTTGGAACACTTTTCATTTTCACTATTAGGAGGCTCAGCAACATTTAGCCAATCAGACAGGGGGTCAGGGAATTTGTCCACAGGGGCCAGAAGGGATTACAGCACCTAGCCAGGGGAACTTGGTTTACTGTTCACTGGTAGGCTGGGCAGAGTTTGATCCCTTAATTTATCTTTCAAACTAGAGGGGGATCACAGTGACCAAAAGGTGGGGAAAGGTCAAGGGCAAGTGCAAGAAGGGATGCTCACAGAATATGCACCCCCAAAATGCAAAGGCTTTGAAAAGCTCAGAGGGTCCTGTACAAACTTCCATATCTGTTGAAAGGGTGCAAAATGCCACGTGAAAGCGAGGAAGGCAGAGAAAGCTTAGGCTATTTATAGCTCCTAACTTTGTTAATGTTACAATCCTCTTGCTCAATCTAACTACAGAAAACATTTTAGAATTCAAGTAAGTATCTGTAAGTATATATTTTTATATTATAATAAATAAAATAAGAACAAGAGGCTATCTACACCCCACAATAAATCTTAGAAATAACAACTGAGTATGCTTGTTTTGTATTGTATTTATAAAATACATGTAAATATTTCTGGCATTGGTTGCAACAGCAAATTATATTGTTGTAGTTACTGAGATTGAGGCAGAAGTTTTAAGTTTAACAGCAATTTAAAACTTTTTTAAAAAGCCTTATATAAAAAGGCAGCAAAGAATGGAAGGCAAAGTAAGAATGTAATCTTTGACAACTATTTAAATTTTTCATGCTGGTTTAATGAAAATTAGATAGATACAGAGAGAACGAGAGTTCCAAAATGTGAAGTTTTTCATGGGATTGTCTCACCTTGTTACAGACACTTTTAGCAAGGAATATAAAACACATTGGAATATGTAGCTTGCCCTACATGTTGCTCCTCAGGTGCTGATCATTGGTTTTGGTGGTGATGTTTATGTAATTAATTTTCATTTTCCTTCCATAACTGAAAAGAAATGCACCAATCTGAACCTGCCAAACTTAGCAGTGATGACATAACATGGCCATTGGAGAGGGGAGGGGGGAAGAGTACACAAGAGTGAGAGATTCTTTCCCTCACCAACTACTCCTATAGCCTAAGGGAAAAATTCCTGAGCTAGGAAAATGCATGTGTGAGTTCAAATGTCTCTTCTAATGGCACTTCACTGCCCTTATTACTGAGCAAGGTCATGACCCCCTATCCTAGAAGGCAGTCAAGTATAAGCTGCATTCATGTTTTACAAAAAAATTAACATACAAGGTTACACAAGGTCACTGCAGGTAGAACGGGAATAGAACCCAAAACTAACATGGTAGACACAAATTTTAGCTACTGCAGTGGCATTGCCTTTGAGGTTCAATATTCTTTGGTTAGCCTGTCTCTAATTACTAAATCATATTCTTGTCCCAGAGCCACAGGATTGGGGAAATTCTGGGCACCATGTTTTAGGAAAGATCTGGACAAATTCCAGAAGAAAGCTACAAAAATGGTAAAAAAAAAAGTTTAGAAAACCTATGAAGAATGGTTAAAAAAATGGGCATGTTTAGTATTGAGAGGAAAAGACTGAAGTGGGACCTGATAATAGTCTTCAAATATGTCAAGGGCTGTTATAATTATATGTCAAGGGCTGATGGTGATAATTTGTTCTCCATGTCCAGTGAAGGTAGGACAGGAAGTAATGGGCTTAATCTGCAGCAAAGGAGATGTGGTTTAGATATTAGGGAAAACTTTCTTACTATAAGGGTAGTTAAGCTCTGGAATAGCCTTCCAGGGGAGGTTGTGGAATCCCCATCATTGGAAGTTTTTTGAAAACAGGTTGGGCAAACACCTATCAGGGATGATCTAGGTTTACTTGGTCCTGCCACAGTGCAGAGGGATGGACTTGACCTCTTGAGGTCCCTTCCAGCCCTATATTTCTATGATTCTATAGATAGAACCTAGGATTCCTGACTGCCAGTATGCTATTGCTATCTAGCATACAGATATGTAACCCAGGGGAAACTGTGTGTTAAATTCATTAGTCTGAACTAAGTCCACACTAGAAATTATTCCAGTAGCTCGAGTGGTAGTGCTCTAATCTAGGCATCTAAAAATCCAGCGTTGAAGTCCTGCTATTGGCCTATGGGAGGGGCTGTTATGGTTGCATTTTATTTTTTCAAGTTTTCTTTTTAGAAAGAACTGGTTTGTTTAGTTCTCCCAGTAAGAAAAAAAAATTGCAGCATATGTTTGTAATTTAAGAACTATTATAATCTACACATTGTTGCATAACATAGTAACATACACATGCTTCACACTTCAGTCATTTGTCATCTTCCTGTGACTCTAGGAATCACCCAGTGAAGTACTGTGTATAAAAAAAACAAAACCAAACATAAACAGGAAATTCACATGAAAAACCTTCTCTTCTATTAAGATTTATCAGACCAGACCCCACCAACTTAAAGTCTTAGAAGCATGGGAATAATAAAATAGAAAAGTCTCTTGCTTTCCTTGCCACTTTTACATTGCCTACAACACTGTCAGTAACACACTCCAACACTCATTAAGATTTCACATCTATATATAAAAAATAATATGTACCCAAACTTCAAACTCACATTCCAGCACAAAACCTTAACATTGACAAGAGTGCTAAGACAAAACCTTCCCAAATGTATGCGGTTTGTGAGAGTCAGATGTGCGGATATGTTAATACAAGAGCATCTTAAGACAATAATTAAGTTGTAATGAATAAGCAGTAATGGGCTATTTTAAATTCATCTGTTTAAAATAGGTCTTAAAAAAACTAGAAATAGAGCATATTGGGAGGATATCATCTAAAATATGGCTATATTCATTTTGCCATCACATTCTGAGATCTCTCTCCTAGTAAGCTATATTAGACCACAGTAGGTAACAGTAACAACTGTGTTTATAAATTAGAAATATTAATGACTTAGGACCAAATTCCATCTTCATTCATTTGTTAGACATACTCACACGCAACTCCCATGGAGTTCAGCACACTCATGCATGTACATATGAGGGTAGAATTTGGCCATTGCACTCATTATCATGAAATATGAAAGTTTTCCAGAATGATTGCTGCATTATTCAGACCAGTGTGTTCATAGCACTTAACACAAGAGCTACAGTATGAAACCCCTATCTGGAGGCGTGCTTTCTGAAGCATGACTAGCTAGTAAGCTATTTCAACAGCATAGGCTCTGGCCAGCTGATCCTAGATTTTTAGAAGATGATGTCTATGAAAGAAAAGTCACATCCTTAAAGCTTCATCTCCCCAAGCAAGGCAATCTGGAATACAGCAATTCTTTTCTTTATCAACTTAAAATTTTTGAAATTCTCAGTATGCATTTTTTTCCTGACACAGCAATTTCTCTTTTGTTTAGACACATTTTACATTGATGGAAACTTTAATATCGGTGCCCAATTCCCTTAATTACCCATTGGAAAGGAGGAGAGTGAACAAAGAGCAGACACATTTAAGTAAAAACATAGTTATGCACCTTACATATAGTTGTAGAAGGAGGGTTTCAGCTGCTGTTGAGGGTAGAAATGGGAGCTAAGGATGTAGAGAATGGTTGGAAGCCTCAGGGAGGTGAAGATTGCCAGGTTGCTGCTGTATATATGAACATTGTCAAGGAATCAGTACAGGGGAGAGTTACCCTGAACTATCTCTAGTTTAACTGGTTAATGAAGGAGAAGGCAGTACTTTCCACTATTGCCCAGGAGCAAGTGGCTTGGCTTTTCTTTCTACAGAATTCAGACAATTGTTTGTGATCAATATAGCTAGCAGCACCAGAAAGAGTGTTTGACAGTGGTATGTGGTACATCACTCAGCAGTGACAAGGTTAACAGTATGGGTATTTAATGTCTGATAATCAGACTTCAAATTATATGTCTCTTGGTGCTATTGTGCTCACTCAGCAAGAGGACAGCACATTGGTAGCCATTTTGAAAGTGATTTAAATCACCAGTAGGTCTAATGAAAAAAGAAGGTCCTTTCAAAAAAAGACCAGTAGGATCTGCAGAAAACCATAAAGTAATCAGAATCCACTAATTTTCTCTGGCCCTATATTTCTAGAGTTTATTTTCTCTCCTCCAAGCATTACAGTGTGCCTGGCTTTCATGTAATTGCTTTCCCACAATCTGATTACTGTACATGACAAAATAGTTCAACATGCCGCTCCTGGAATTGTGCCACCCCAAGCACGTGCTTGCTTTGCTGGTGCCTAGAGCTGGTCCTGGTTAGAGGTGCTTCAGTCTTTAACCCAGTGGGATATTGAGACACAGCCCAGGGTCTTGTAGGAGTGAACTCCTGTGTAGAGGACCTCTCAGTGGAGAGCCTGGATCCACTGTCCTGGATTACTTCCTTCCTCCGTCCCTTCAGTCTGGGGCATGGCCCCTATAATCCACATCATTGTTGTGGAGTATCACTAGTAGCACCACCAAATGGACCTTTGGAGGTGTCCTGCTGTAGTCCCAGGTTCCTCCGGGTGGGGCAGCCATAAATTTGGCGGGGCCAGAACCCCACAAAGTCTCTATGCTATGGCCACCCAGTTATCATTTAGGCTGGGTGATCCTAAGTCTCTTTAGACAGGGAGATGGTACTTATTTCCTTGTGGCTCCCTTGGCTGGCAGGCTAGTGACCCTTCCCCTTCAGGTAGAGAGGCAGCTAGCTCCTGCCTTTTCACCCATAGGCTAAACTGAGCCAGGTTCTCGCCTTTTCTTCCCCCTCCAGACCCGGCATTGGCTTCAGGTGTAACAGGCTCAAGCTAGCTGGGCCACAAGGCTCCCTTCTGTTTTCTCTGCTTCATCACAATGAATATAAAGTGGTCAGTTTATTAACATTTAAGCATGAAAACATTCAAAAAGGCCCCAATATTCCATATTTTTACCATCTAATTTACATACTTAATCTACATGTATTTCAGTCAATGTCTTATTTTCATTCTCACCTCAGGGAAGTTGGAATAGTAGTTCCTGAATTAATGACATTTCTTTAAGTATTTACTGCTGGCCTATAGGCAAAAATAAAATTCTAAGAATACCTACTGAATTGTTATGAATAAGTGTTTCTGAAAATTTGGTGAGAGCTCTGCACTCATTTATATGAGATAGTAAGTTATAATTTCTACCCCTTAATTATTTTTAATAACAGGGACTGTGGTACATGGTATTATATCACATCTATCTAATTACTGAAGACTTTCAGAATCTCTTCTGGCAATCAGTATCTACATGACATGATGTTTCTAATACTGCTGAGTGAATTAATCTTTATCTTAATTTCCCTGTAAATGTGGTTTTCTCCCATGAACAAAATGTATGTAAAATGTTATTAACTACTGGACTGATATTTTCACTGTTTCTGTCTCTTAATTATCTTCCTTTGGAAGATTGATTAAAGTAATGTTGAGAGAATACTAAACACTCCTACTAGTTTAAAAAACACAACTTTCAATTATTTTAAACATATCAGAATTTACTTTTATGTATTTATTACTTCATTTGTGTCAAGTAGGCATGCATGCTTACTGCGGAGTTCATCATTGTACAGGGTATGTATCTGTTATCTTAAGTGCTCATTCTTAATATGTGAGCGCATCACAATAATTAATGATCCATCAAAATTGTCTCCCAGAGAGAATGTTCTTCTCTCTTCACTTTAAGATAAGACTAATTCTGTCAGGAGCTGGCAATTCATTCCTGCTGCATTGGGTATCATTACTAAATGATTGTTTGAGGACATGCTTGTTCAAACATTCTTGACTTTGCTTAATTACTGGGACTAATAAAGGGATTTTAAAACAGTTAGTTTACAAGAAACTGTCAGGAATCATTCTTATCCAATTTTTTGTGGTGTCATTGTGATAGGAATCTTTCCTGAATGATGGAATTCAGGTAGCAGATCCTACTCTGAGTTCTGAAAGTTATCTGCCTTGGTGAGCTCTAACATTATTCCAGTGCTGTGCCACCCCTCACTTCACCACTTTACCCCTTAACAAATGCCAAAGCTTGTGAGAGTCAAGTGGTTTTGTGTTATTTGTACAGACTTAGATGTGTGCAATGTAGAACAATATGTAGAATCTCATAAATATCAAAGCCATTGTTTCAAGCAAGTAACAGTCTAAAATATTCAAGTTGATTTACATTTGGTGGTGGCCTTGGAAATTTCACTCTCCAGCCTGGTGGAGATGATGCTCACAGAAGTCCCTATTAGCCTAGTGGATTTTAGTTACATGTACACCTATTCTCTGGACAAAAACCAATAATAATACTTGCCTGAAGCAATGATATTGTTCTTTTTATAGGCAAACACTTTACAGACACTAAGTAAACAATTTTTAAAATAGTCTTGCTCAATAGATAAGTATAATTATTCTAATATTTTCCTTCTATAGATGAAAAAAACAAAGGTGGGGAGGTTATGTGATATGTCCAAGACTACAAAGAGAGCCAGTGTCAGAGCCAGTATTAGAACTCAGAAGTTCTTGATTCAAGGTCTTATTTCCTCTAGGCTACTGAACAGATACAGAAAATAACTTTTCATCACTATCACCTTGGACTAGATTTGAACCATTTAACTAAAGGTTAAACTTTCCTTATTTTATCATCACACTCTGAATGATTTGTGAAATATTAGTAGCTTTAGTAAAACAGGTGTTCCCAAAGATTTATGTAGAGCTCATTGAAAAATGGGTATTTTTCCCAGGGGAAATTTTGCTGAAAACTAAAAAAAGTTTGACCAAAGTTTTTCATGGAAAATTTTAAGGTTTTGGGTAGAAACTTGAATGCTAAAAAAGTTTTGACTGCCAACTGAGAAATACTGCCATTGTGCCTCATGGGAGTATTAGTTCAAGTACCTCATGCTCCCATTCTCCTCTATGGGCCAGGTTCCATGGTCAGACTACATATCCAGTGTTGTATTATGATCTCCATTCTTGGAGACAGGAATTAGCAGTGTGTCATGGAAGTCACTGGCTGGGGGGCATCATGGGAGATGTAGTCCAACTAAGGGTTTTAAGGATCTCAGTTGCCTACTCAGTTAGGTGGCAATTGAGTGGGGCTTTTGAAGATCTAAAATTTGCATTTAGGCATCTAAAGTGGCAGTTAGGCACTTAAATCCTTTGTGGATCCAGCCCAAAGTAGTGAATCAGGCCTCTTGGCTTTAATTGAGTTATTCCTGATTAACACCAGTGTGAGAGGAGAGTCAGGCCCACAGGAGGAAATTAAAAGTGAAGGTATGTGATTGATGTCAAGGGGTTTGCAATTTCTGTAAGCTAACCAAGAATGTTGTGATTTTTTAAGCTCTAAAGAAAATGCCTTATGAAGCCATGAGAAGCTAGTGTAAAAGTAAGCTACAAGAGATATGTAAAAATGTTTCTCTTAATGTTTAGATTGCAATTTTTTCCTGATTACAGTAGCCTGGGTGAAAAGGTTTGAGTTGCTGTCTCTGATTAGGTGGAAATGGCTTCAAGTTGCCATGACTGTAAACTAATACTGTAGATACCTTTACATTTCAGGTTTGTTTATCCACTTTCAGATAGATGTCAAGTGTCTCAGTTGGTTTGATTTAATTAAAATAGGTTATGCATTAGCAGAACATTTTCTGCTCTTCAAAGAAACTAGAGAAGGTGGCTGCAGAAACTGCTGCTATATTCCAGATGGTCTGTTTGGAAAAGGCAAAATCAAGTGTTGTATGCTTAAAATGAAAAACTTTCAGTGATTAATGAGAGTATTTAACTGTCAAGTACAGTAGTCACAGAGGAACATTGCAGTGAATATACTGGATACCACGTTTCTGTGCAATAGTGATGTTACTGTTCTGTTTTGAAGGGGGGTTCTTTGTAGCAGTAGAAGAAGGATCAGCCATTTTGTTGTTTTTTATGTACTTCCATCAAAACAGAGTAAAAAGATTGATAAGTCAAGATGTATAGGTCTGTATTAGAATATGGTGAGGCTGCAGAGGGGTGCATTCAGTTTCATTTTCCTGAGGATGGCACAATTTCCAAATCTGGGGAAACACTGGCTTAAACCTTGCTGTTTTACCAGTTCAAAATATGGAATCCTAGCTATCATGTTAGTCATCCTTCTAGAGACTAAATGCCCCCGCATATTATTTGCTGGAGAGCTATTCATGAGTACAGACTCTGTAACATCTTCTTTTGATCTCACTTATCCAAATTGGACCCTAGTGTTGCTCCAGTGGAGTTTTTTTTTAAATAATTTTTATATATTATATTTAATTGGTAGCATAGCAATATTTAAACATTCAACCCTTTTTATATAAAGGACAAAAAAAATGGGGGGTAAATTATAGACAGTAAATAATCGAGAACAGGGAGTCAATTAGAGTACTGAGTTTTTAAACAGCTATATAATATATATAGTTTAAGAGAGTTTGGGGGTTTTAAAAACTGTTTCTGTATAAGAAATGAAACACGTTTTATCTAGAGATAGCCTTAAGGTGCACAGTTCAGCTCCTGATCTGGATTTGAGTTCTATAACAGGAGAGGAGAGAGGGTTGGATTTGGAGGGTGACAGTCTGTGCTGTAACTCTACGAGCCTTTACGCCAGCTTTGTGGTCTCCCACTTCTGGGCTGCTTTGGATTCTTGAGGCCCTCAGTATGACTTACACAGTCTGGGGTGTTTGTCTAAATTATGGAATCCTGTCTAGGCAGCCCTGTGGGCCACACATGCTGCAGCTCCACCCTCAGTCTCATGCCCGCATGTGACAGAGCTTGTGAGGGGTCCTCGGAGGGAATCCTTTTTGCTGTCGTCTTCAGTGCCTGTGCAGAGTGACTCATCCATCCAGCTGGATCTGGGGCTTTTGTGGCCCATTTTTGCCACTGTGGTCCTGAGCAGGACTGGAATGGATACAGATCTCATCCAGAGTTCTTGGTAGGGGCCCCTCTCCAATTTTTCCACAGAAATCAGTAAGAAACAGAAATGTGAACTCAAAGTTTCATCTGCAGAATTTGTGCTTGCAATTAATTTTGCATCCACAAACTTGGTGAATGCCACATGTGCTCACAGAGTGGGAGGTCCAGCCTTCAGCAAAGCGGCCAATATAACCCTAAAACATTTACCTTAAAAGTTTAAAATTAATGGGTGTTATAACGGTATCAAAATAGATAAGTTCTAAATAAGAACAGGACTCAAAGTGAAAACAAGGTTGAGTCCACACTTGGGGTTCTTCTGCCATTCTGAAAGTGCGCCGGCTACGTTTTCTGATTTATGATAACAACAGAACCTTCAAGTGAATTATTGTCTTGTATTTACTAGATCTATTGCCAGCTGTATCCTGAGTTTTGTTCTCTAAGCAAACAAGCCCTCCAAGCTTGCAAGGTAACTTACAAATCTCCGGCAAGGGCAACTCTTCATAAGAAGCCTGAAGGTGCCTGTTGTGTGAGAAATGAGTCTTAAAAAAAAGACAATCTAGTCATTGGAAAGATTGATGATGCTTTGTTCATCAAACTTTTGAGAAGAAAAAAATAGGGGAAAAGATGGCAAAGTTTGAGCCCCAATGCAACACTGAAGTTATTTTCCTTTTGGGAATCATGTTGCATTATTAAAATTATTTTCTTCTCCCTAACTGTTAAGTACAAAACTAAAACAAAACATCAGCACCTATGAGTGCACTTTTTCTTGGAGGTTTACTGAATATTTTACACCAGTCTGAGATACTGACAGACTGTTGAGGAAATAAATAAAATATAAAACAATTTTCCTTACAGTGTTGCCACAGCTCTCCTGCCCACTGTAGATAACAAAGGAAATGCTTTCTGACTGACCTACAAATCTACTGCTTTGGGATGGACTCTCTGCTGCTGCAGGAGTACACAAAGGTGAAGGCCCTCCCACCACCACTTTACACTCCAGTGTATGGCCAGGCCCAGGCACTGTCTCTGCACTCCCCCTACTACAGAGATTCTTCCATCCGTGCTTCTGAGATGGAAGCAACACCAAAGAGGGTGGAGAGGAAACCCTACGGGTCTCTCAGCTGTATCATCCACTTCAGGGCTGCCCAGCATATATATTTTTAGATAATATTGAGATACTTGCACATGAAATATGCAGTATAAATTATTTTTCTAATCTAATTATCAGGGTTGGGGAGGGAAGATTATCCCACATCTGTCTAAAGCAAGGGTCTGAAATATTTGTAGCTGGCCATTGTCAGAAACATAATACTGGACTAAATGGGCATTGGGTGTGTCCTGGTATGGCATCACCTATTGGTGATTAAAGTAATAAAATTGAGATCCTAATTTAACCATATATATTGTCATCTAATGTTTTATGCCCACATGTGCCAAGGTCAAAAGATTAGTTTTATAGCTTTTTGAAAAAGTGTAACTATTGTACTTTGAGACTTTTGTTTAAGAAACAACTTTAAGTATAATTTTAAAATCAGTTTCCTATCCCAGAGTACTTAAACTAGAATAGAAAGCACCCTACTGAGTTTGCTTTACTTGTTATGCAGAAATCAATGGTAGTAATCTTACAATATCTGGTTGATAGTGCATCCGCTTATACTCCTTCATTACATTCCTTCCCTCATAGTTTTGAAGATTTGTTGATAAACTATGAAATTTATGGAGAATGCACCATATGTGAATGCAATGCATGTGTGAAAATCATCCAGGACCTTTTTCTCCGGAAGATCAAAAATGTCACCTTCCAAAAAGTTTACATTTCTGCATGATCAAAATCAACAATCTCAAATCCAATTTCCAGCTTTGTCAACTAGTACCTAACCCTTAGCTCACTAGTTCAAAGACATTTTGAATTATTCCTGGGATCTCAGCTTTGCAACTGAAGATGAACTTGTTTCACAAGGAAGAGATTACAGTTTTTTGAAAAAAGAAAAGGAGTACTTGTGGCACCTTAGAGACTAACCGATTTATTTGAGCATAAGCTTTCGTGAGCTACAGCTCACTTCATCGGATGCATACTGTGGAAAGTACAGAAGATCTTTTTATACACACAAAGCATGAAAAAATGGGTGTTTACCACTACAAAAGGTTTTCTCTCCCCCCACCTCACTCTCCTGCTGGTAATAGCTTATCTAAAGTGATCACTCTCCTTACAATGTGTATGATAATCAAGGTGGGCCTTCTCCCCCCCCACACACACACAAACCCACTCTCCTGTTGGTAATAGCTCATCCAAAGTGATCACTCTCCTTACAATGTGCATGATAATCAAGGTGGGCCATTTCCAGCACAAATCCAGGGTTTAACAAGAACGTCTGGGGGGGCAGGGGTAGGAAAAAACAAGGGGAAATAGGTTACCTTGCATAATGACTTAGCCACTCCTAGTCTCTATTCAAGCCTAAGTTAATTGTATCCAATTTGCAAATGAATTCCAATTCAACAGTCTCTCGCTGGAGTCTGGTTTTGAAGTTTTTTTGTTGTAATATCGCAACTTTCATGTCTGTAATCGCGTAACCAGAGAGATTGAAGTGTTCTCTGTTCTTGTTAAACCCTGGATTTGTGCTGGAAATGGCCCACCTTGATTATCATGCACATTGTAAGGAGAGTGATCACTTTGGATGAGCTATTACCAACAGGAGAGTGGGTTTGTGTGTGGGGGGGGGGGGGGGGGGGGGGGGAGAAAACCTGGATTTGTCCTGGAAATAGCCCACCTTGATTATCATACACATTGTAAGGAGAGTGATCACTTTAGATAAGCTATTACCAGCAGGAGAGTGGGGTGGGGGGAGAGAAAACCTTTTGTAGTGGTAAACACCCATTTTTTCATGCTTTGTGTGTATAAAAAGATCTTCTATACTTTCCACAGTATGCATCCGATGAAGTGAGCTGTAGCTCATGAAAGCTTATGCTCAAATAAATTGTTTAGTCTCTAAGGTGCCACAACTACTCCTTTTCTTTTTGAGAATACAGACTAACACGGCTGTTACTCTGAAACCAGTTTTTTGAAAGTGAACATCCTGATACACTTTTAAAGTAGCTTAGATTCATAGAATGGAAAGCTTTATTAATTCATTTTGATTTAATTACAGAATTTTGGATCAACATTCAGAGGTAGTGTGTCTTCTGATTATTATTTTGATGTTGTTGTAAGCATATTATATTAAAACAGTTGAGACATGCTTCTCTTCAGAGCACAGCCTCCAGAGAAATGTAGAGCTTTCACATGTCATATCCTGCATGCTGTTCTGGCATGTAATATTTTACTTCATGCAGAAGCTGAAAACCAAGTTAACAATTTTTAAAAGTCACAAAAGAAAATCAGAAAGAAATTTAAAAATTTTAGATCAACAAAAGAGTACTGAAATGAGGTTTTCCTTGTGTTTACAGTACAGTAATTAAAAAGCAGTGACCTATGGGAACATAATATATTGTGTTTATTAGGAGCCTAAATATCAAAAAGATATTTCTGCAACTGAATGTAAAAAGATGGTCAGTTGCTTATATTATTAACAAGATATGATTGTTTCCGTGAAGAGACACTCCATTGAATGAGGATCTTTTGTCTGAAGGAATTATGTATGCATTAACTTATTCTTTTGTTTCAGAAGACAAACATTTTTCACGTATAATTTAAGTTGATACATGAGCCCTTTCATTTCTTATTTAAGAATTTTTAAAAAAGAATCTGTAAGAAAAATTCCACCTGGCAAGCAAACTTTAAAAAAAAGAAAAGAAAAGAATTCTCTAAGCTTGTGAGCCTAGATAGAGTATAATTAAAATCAATAGACTAATCATCATGAAAAAAACAATGTATTTCATTTCCCTACTGACACAGGCATACGCTGCCTCACATGCACACTTCCTTTTCTAACTGATCTCAAATATTAAACAAAGTTCTTTTATAAAGAACACATTTACTCTTTAATTCCCAGAATGGAAAGAAAGGACAATAATAATACCATGGTTGAAATCTTTCATTAATACACTAGAATGGAATATACTATTAAAACAAGGAGGAAGATTCTGCACTGCCTTGAGAGCTGATCATCATCAGCTGTTTGTACTGTATATTGGGTCAAATTTCGCCCTTTGCCAGTCTAAACCAGCTCAATTTATTTTGTATCTTTTTTGAAATAGGATGACCTGAATGATACATAATTTTCCCAAGTAAGGGTGTATCATTGACTTATACTATGGCATTTTCAGTATTTTTTTTTCTAAGCATTGCTAACATTGTTTGCTTTTTGACTCTACATTGAGTAGAAGTTTTCGGTAATTGGTCCACAGTGACACAGGTCTTTTTCTTCAGTTTTTACAGCTAAATTGCAACCCTAGCAATGTATATAGGTAGTTCCCATTATTTATTCCAATGGGAATTACCTTTAGGGCTGGTCAAAATTTTTCCATTTAAACCCTTTTTCAATGGAAAAGTTGGGTTTTTGACCAAAATGCCTATGGAAAGCAGACACTTTTTTTTAAAGCAACAAATGTAGAGAGCCAAAAAAACTTTCAGGGTGAAAACCAAACACTCAGTTTTTTGACAAAAAGTCAAAGTTTTCCAACCAGCTCAAATTAACTTGCATTTATTCAACAATTAATTTCCATCCGCCATTGTGCTGACCATTCACCTAACTTTGTGGGTACCCCAGAAGAAGCTAGTAGTCTTTTCAAGTGTTGACTAGCTTAAACAATTTTGTACATGTGTAAGTTTTGCTACTTTTATTTTCATCCCAGTTTCCAGGTCATTAATAAAACTATGTAACACCAGTTACAATACATTGGGGCATCTGGCTAACCTTTTACTAGACTGAAAAATACCAGTTATTCTACTGTTTGCTTATCCTTAGCCCATTTCAAATCCATGACACTACTTTACCTTTCATCCCTTGATGAGTGAGTTTCCTCACTAACCTCTTATGAGGAATTTGGTCAAAGACTTTTTGATAATCCAAATAAATTAGTTGCAGGCTCTCTGAAATCATTCCTGGTGCCTGGCCTCATCCAGACTCAGAGCACCTGGGAGCAGCAATTGCACAAGGGGGCTGAATTAAGGTTGCAGGAGCGCCTTCATTTTGACATTTCCTAATTTGAGAGTGCTTTACATTGCAACCTTTTAATCCATAACTTTTTATTTAAGTATTTTATGTTAGTTTAATAAACAAAGTTTTTTTTCTGACTCATTTGCTTTTAACAAAAAAAAAAAAGATTTTCTATGTGTTATTTAAATAATAAGGCAGCTGCACATTTGTTGTCTTCAGTGTGTATTTTATTGCCATTGCTATCTTTGTGAGGATTCATGTTTCACCCTTAGTGCTATGTTAACCAATATAGTGAAAGCAATTACATTAAACTATATTCAAACAAAACAAGGATGGCTTTTGTTTTTGTTTTGTTTTTTGGCTGTGATACAAGTTACATAAACTTCTAAATGGCTTTAAAAAAAAGAAGTGTGTTACAGGCAGCTTAGTAGCACCTCATAGCTATATTATAATTTTCTGATTTTTTTTCAGAAAGACATAGCCCCACATTTATAGGACGGCTTTAAACAATATACATTAAAAATGATCTGGAATTTTGTATCATATTTTCATACAAGCCTTTCTGAGGAAAGTAACAAACAATTGTCCTTTGGAAAGAAATAGGGCTACTTACCCCAGTACAAGCCCATAGGAGCACAGCAGGAGTTAATACAAACCCAGTCTGCTTTCATTGAATTTCCTCCTGTGACCCTTCTTTGTACTAACATTCTGGTCTGCTGAGGTAAGACAGTTATCAAAGACAGCTATTGCCATGACAACTAGGCAAGAGCTCCCCAATTATGCACATAAATTATGCAAATAAGAGAGGAAGTGATGAATGGTTGATTATCTCTCATATTACAATGTTACTGCTCAGGTATCAGTGGGGGATAACAAATGTGCACCGTGTGGAAAAAAATCAGGCTTTTCCAGTTTTCACAAATGTCCTTTTAAAAAATACAAAATATACACTGGAAATCATTCCAGACATGTAATTTGTGGTGAAATTTTCAAATTACCCATGGAATGCTTGCAAAAAAGGGCGGTGAAAAAAGATGACACACTGAGGTACAGACACTGTGAAACAGAAAATTCTGAAAGAACTTTAACAGTAAGACCACAATATTTAGGCACTGGGGACTAGACACATTACCCTAATGCTGGGGAAGGCATAAGTGTAACTCCCTTTAGGAGTCTCCTGGTGGAATTACCTCCGGTACTGACAGAGAGCTTGCCCCATTCAAATAAAGGTATTGCTTTATAGTTAAATGTAATGTCCATTCCTACAGGTCAATGCTAGAGCTCCCCAAAAGGGGGTTAGTGCACATAGAGTTAGAGGCACATGACCTGCGAACCACTCAGCAATCCTGGGAGGCCCCCACCCTCCCAACTGACATGAGATTGTTGGTAATAAGCTCTGATAAATCTATAACAAGACAATGCAAGCTGTGATTTTTAATTGTTATAATTTAGCCAAATTTGGGTGGATTGGAAAATTTGGGGTTCACAAAAGACACATTCCTGACACAAAGGCCACACCCGTACAAATGGTGTTAAAGCATTTAAAATAAAAAAAATATTGAGAGCTTTTAACATGGGCAAAACAATGTGTTTATCTATAGTCTTGCTCTCAGGAATGGCTGAAGTTTTCTAAAAAAAATTCAGACTGAGGCAGACACCTGGCATATATAATTTCAGCCCAACTGTCTTAAATTGGCGAGGTATGATGAGATAACTGGCTCTGTGGATATGGGGAAAGCAGTGGACATGATATATCTTGACTTTAGCAAAGCTTTTGATACAGTCTCCCACAGCATTTTTGCCAGCAAGTTAAAGTATGGATTTGATGAATGGACTATAAGGTGGATAGAAAGATAACTAGATTGTCGGGCTCAACAGGTAGTGATCTATGGCTCGATGTCTAGTTAGCAACTGGTTTCAAGCAGAGTACTCCAGGGGTCGGTCCTGGGGCTGGTTTTGTTCAACATCTTTATTAATTATCTGGATGATGGATTAGATTGCACCCTCAGCAAGTTCGCAGATGACACTAAACTGCGGAGAGAGGTAGATATGCTGGAGGTTAGGGATAGGGTCCAGAGTGACCTAGACAAATTGGAGAATTGGGCCAAAAGAAATCTGATGAGGTTCAACAAGGACAAGTGCAGAATCCTGCACTTAGGACAGAAGAATCCCATGCACCGCTACAGGCTGGGAACCTACTGGCTAAGCGACAGTTCTGCAGAAAAGGACCTGGAGATTACAGTGGATGAGAAGCTGGATATGAGTTAGCAGTGTGCCCTTGTTGCCAAGAAGGCTAACAGCATATTAGGCTGCATTAGTAGGAGCATTGCCAACGGATCAAGGGAAGTGATTATTCCCCTCTATTCGGCACTAGTGAGGCCACATCTGGAGTACTGCATACAGTTTTGGGCCCATCACTACAGAAAGGATGTGGATGAATTGGAGAGAGTCCAGCGGAGGGCAACGAAAATGATCAGGGGGCTGGGCACATTACTTATGAGGAGAAGCTGAGGGAACTGGACTTGTTTAGCCTGCAGAAGAGAAGAGTGAGGGGGGATTTGATAGCAGCCTTCAACTACCTGAAGGGAGGTTCCAAAGAGGATGGAACTAAGCTTTTCTCAGTGGTGGCAGATGACAGAACAAGGAGCAATGGTCTCAAGTTGCAGTGGGGGAGGTCAATGTTGGATATTAGGAAACACTATTTCACTAGGAGGGTGGTGAAGCACTGGAATGGGTTACCTAGGGAGGTGGTGGAATCTCCATCCTTAGAGGTTTTTAAGGCCCGGCTTGACAAAGACGTGGCTGGGATGATTTAGTTGGGGTTGGTCCTGCTTCGAGCAGGGGGTTAGACTAGTTGACCTCCTGAGGGCTCTTCCAACCCTAGTCTTCTATGATTCTAAGTTTAGCAAAGTTATAAGAGTTTTATAATAGGAAGTGTTGGGCTACCTTAATAGTCAGTGCTAGAAGCCCTGCGAATAATATATTCCTATACACTGGTAGAAATTTCAATTTGTTTGAACTATTAAGCTAAAGCAAGGGTAAACAAATGCTTCTTTTATACCGCAAAATATTCACTGAGGAACTGAGCACTCCAATTTTCAGTTGAAGTTAATGGAAGCCACAGACACTATTTTTTTTAAAAGGATGTAAATAGAATCATAGAATATCAGGGTTGGAAGGGACCTCAGGAGGTCATCTAGTCCAACCCCCTGCTCAAAGCAAGACCAATCCCCAACTAAATCATCCCAGCCAGGGCTTTGTCAAGCCTGACCTTAAAAATATCTAAGGAAGGAGATTCCACCACCTCCCTAGGTAACGCATTCCAGTGTTTCACCACCCTCCTAGTGAAAAAGTTTTTCCTAATATCCAACCTAAACCTCCCTCACTGCAACTTGAGACCATTACTCCTTGTTCTGTCATCAGCTACCACTGAGAACAGTCTAGATCCATCCACTTTGGAAACCCCTTTCAGATAGTTGAAAGCAGCTATCAAATCCTCCCTCATTCTTCTCTTCCGCAGACTAAACAATCCCAGTTCCTTCAGCCTCTCCTCATAAGTCATGTGTTCCAGTCCCCTAATCATTTTTGTTGCCCTCCGCTGGATGTTTTCCAATTTTTCCACATCCTTCTTGTAGTGTGGGGCCCAAAACTGGACACAGTACTCCAGATGAGGCCTCACCAATGTCAAATAGAGGGGAACGATCACGTCCCTCGATCTGCTGGCAATGCCCCTACGTATACATCCCAAAATGCCATTGGCCTTCTTGGCAACAGCGGCACACTGTTGACTCATATCCAGCTTCTCGTCCACTGTAATCCCTACGTCCTTTTCTGCAGAACTGCTGCCGAGCCATTCGGTCCCTAGTCTGTAGCGGTGCATTGGATTCTTCCATCCTAAGTGCAGGACTCTGCACTTGTCCTTGTTGAACCTCATCAGATTTCTTTTGGCCCAATCCTCTAATTTGTCTAGGGCCCTCTGTATTCTATCCCTACCCTCCAGCATATCTACCTCTCCTCCCAGTTTAGTGTCATCTGGAAACTTGCTGAGGGTGCAATCCACACCATCCTCCAGATCGTTTATGAAGATATTGAACAAAACCGGCCCGAGGACCGACCCTTGGGGCACTCCACTTGATACCGGCTGCCAGCTAGACATGGAGCCATTGATCACTACCCGTTGAGCCCGACAATCTAGCCAATTTTCTATCCACCTTATAGTCCATTCATCCAGCCCATACTTCTTTAACTTGCTGGCAAGAATACCGTGGGAGACCGTGTCAAAAGCTTTGCTAAGGTAAAGGAACAACATGTCCACCGCTTTCCTCTCATCCACAGAGCCAGTTATCTCATCATAGAAGGCAATTAGATTAGTCAGGCATGACTTGCCCTTGGTGAATCCATAAATAAATTTAATTATTTGTCCTTGCTATAAACCAATTTAAATTATGACTCAAAGAAGATTTAAAATATTGTGAAACATATTGTTCCTTATATCTCATATATATATTGTACAGTACAAGTTCAATTAATATATTTACCTCATTGGAGTTTTGTCTCATGAATTATTTTCAAGACGAGTGAAACCCATACAAACATTTTCCCCCTACCACAGAGTTGTTTATTCTATTCCCTGAATGCTAGAGATTTGGTTGCTTGTTTTTTTAAACCAGTGCTCATGCTGTTTTTCCTTCCTTTATTGATCTTGTGTTCTCTTTTATAGAAGGATTTCACAACTCCACACCATCATCTTGTAGTCGTCAAATGAAAAATACAGCTAACTTTCATTCAGAGACAAAGATTTCAGTCACTGATCCAATAACAATAGCCAAACACATTGTTTTGGTTAATACAATGTTTCTCTCCGAGAAAGTGACAGCTTCTTAAACCATCTTCATAAATATCTGATACTTACAGATAGCTGGAATTCTAATTCTTAACTCAGTGAAATTACCAAAGCTTAGACTCACACTATTGTCTCATTTGGTTTGATATTTATCTAAATTTCAGATTTTAAGGCAAGTATTTGGAGCTGGGTGATATAAAGTGATTACCATGATTGAAAAAGCTTTAGCTAATCTCCTGTCAAGAGTCAGAAACAAAAGATCAGGAAAACTATTTGACGGTAACAATAATGCATTTTGAAACCTATTACACAAAGAATTATTGAGGTAAATATAAATATTCAGAACAAAAACTATCAAACTAGCTTTGTGATTTGTTGTGAATCTTTTGGGGTTAACCTTATAAATCTAGACTATATAACTAAATCCAAAGAAAAAATAATTTCTATTCTTCCCCGCCCCCGCCCCCCGGCCCCTTTCTAACCAGCTCTACATTACTTTCTCTCTGTTACCTACTCTAGGACTGACAGTGACTAGATAGTGTAGATAGTAGTATTTCTGTGGTAAAGGACAATGAAAGACTCTTATGGACAATAGTTATTCTTCTCATTGTTCTAGTAGTGTAAAGTATCCATGAAGTACTCATGAGAGAAGTGAGAGGAGTGAATATGACTGTTTAGGTATCCTCCTTCTGTGCTAGGCTAGGGTATAGTTAGTAGGGGGGCGATGAGAGAGGAATGGAAAAATGGGGGCTCACATGGAAAATAAGGGGGCAGGATGAGGAAAGACAGAAAATAGTGACAAAAACAAGCAAGGCAAGAATTAAATTATTTGAAGATAGGAGGAGGAAATAAATAAATGGAACAAGTGGGGGTAAGCAGACAACAAAGTGCATTGAATCCACTCAAGTTTCTAGGTCAGTTGTATTTCCCATGTGAAAGTGTGGAAGGGAAGAGAACAGGAGAAGGTTGTCATCTTGTGGAATGATCATCACATGGCCTGTGCTATGCAGGGGGGTCAGATTAAATCATGATAGTGGTCCCTTTTGATTTTAGATTTATGAAAGATGTAGCAAGTGCTCAGCTACCAAATTGAATAGAACAAATACCAGTTTATACATATGCTTAGGAGTCCCAATCAAAATTGGTGCAGTTAGGCCACCTCATTCCATTCGGTGTCTGATCTAAGTTGCCAAAGATATGCAGCATATAAGATGAAGAGAGCCCAAGGAGGTGTTCCAGTAGTCTATCAGAGTTGAGCTATTTCACATGAGGAAGAGGGATACGTAGTCCAGTGCCCACCAATCAACAAACTGATTTTCAGTCTCACCGTGGCTTGATCAGTGGGGTAGATCCAGGGAAAAAGCATAAAAAGTAGGCAGATTAGGCAGCACTGGTTAAGGAATCCCCTGAATTTTTGGTGGTTTCCATTGAAATGTTCAGGTAGAAGCACCACGGTGCCCTGTCTGGGTGGCAGGACCACCATTTGTGCCTAGAGTGCAGCTAGGATGACCAGACGTCCTGATATTATCAGGGCCATCCCAATATTAGGGGCTTTGTCATAGATAGGACCCTATTAACCCCCCACCCACTGCACCCCATCCCAATTTTTCACACTTGCTGTCTGGTCACCGTAACTGCTGCGCTTCGTTGCTCCTGGAGTGTGGTAGGCAGCAGAAAGCCCACCTCTTCCATTCTTCTAGTGGGGTGACATTCGCAGAGTGGACAGAAGGAATTTATGCAATCTGTCACAACTGGGATGTGGGTGGTCTGGCCTCACAGGTAAGAACAAGAGTCAGGCCTAGTGGTCGGAGCAGGAACTAGGAGGCTAATCAGGGATCAGTAACTAGAGCCAGGGTCAGGGATCAAGTCTGGAATCAGAACTGGAATCCAAAGCAAGGAACAAGGGCAGGTGTCTGTTGTAGCAACAGACCAGGTACTGCCAGGTTGAATAGATAGCTTTCTTTCTTTCCCTGCTTTTTTTTGGTGCAGTAGCTTCAGCATGTGAGGCTGTGGCCACCATTTACTGTAGTTTTCAAATAAACAAAATTGACATCCTCTCACCCAGTCCTATATCCTTAAAAAAGTGAAGTATGCTAATGCTAATTCTAATGCTTCCCCACTTTCCAGGTACTCTCACCAATCCTTTCAGACTATATTCCAGGAGTGGCTAAACTTACTCACCCTCCGAGCCACATTCAATAACCTTCAGACGTTTGAGAGCCGCAAGACATAGATTCATAAATATTTAGGTCAGAAGGGACCATTATGATCATCTAGTCTGACCTCCTGCACAACGCAGGCCACCGAATTTCACCCACCACTCCTGCAAAAAACTTCACACCTATATCTGTGCGGCATGTGGGGCTTCTGCCCCGGTGCCCATCCAAAGGGCTAAAGTCCTTAGACCCCCCCCTTCCCTCCCTGCAGGGCAGAAGCCCCTAGTCCCACCACCCCACCACAGGGCAGAAGCCCAGAGCTCCCCCTGCCCAGTTTTGTAGGTGGAGAATGGGGGGTCATGGGAGGTTCCGGGAGCTCCACGTTAACTGTAGAAGAGTCACATGAGGGTCATGAGCCACAGTTCAGCCATGCCTGCTATATTCTTTCACCTTGAGGCATCTCACTTCTTCACAAAGAATCTTTCTTCTGTATAAGTCTCCCTGCATTGCGACAGCAGATGCTCAACTGTATCTTTAACTTTGTGTGTTGCACAACCCATCTTTGTGCTTGCTTAGTAAATATAAATTACCATTCAGGTCACAATGACCTGTGAGCACTCTAAAAATAGGTACTTCACTTTTTCCTTTGCAGTATTAAGTATACCACTATCGAGTTTAGGATATATTTCATAGAACATTCATCTTTTTCTTTTAATCTTTGGTCCGTATTTCTTGCCGTTCCTTCTTAAGTTCTCTCTTAACCAAGCTTTTGAAGCCTGTTTAATCAGAGGGATCTTTATATCAGTCTCTTCTTTTCCTCATTTTTAAGGCATTTTTCGCTGCTTTATCTGCTATTTCATTGTCCAGTATCCCACTGTGTGCCAGAATCCACATGATTAGTATACATACATCTAAATGTACTGTCTCCATAGTTAAGAACAATATTTCATTAAGATATTCCTGCTTTCCCAGGCTCCCTTGCTGATCACTATTATACCCAATAAAGTCAGATAGGATAGCAGCCATAGTTAGGTATACATTCCTGTGATTTGTGGGGTTCACCCAGGCCAGGAAGACGTCAATGTCTGTCTTGTGGCTGTGCAGCTTTGGTTCAGAGCTCTGATCCCAACAGTTGGCCAGTAATCTACCGGCCTCACCCTGGTTTTGCCCAACTTGGCTACTCCTTGCAGGCTGACCTTAGTACCCTTCCAGACCTAAACTCAAGCCCAAATCATCCTGCTGCAGGATCCAGTCTCTATCACTGCCTTTATAAAGACAATGTAACCTTCCAACTTGTCATCTTACTAGAAGCATACAGCACTGGTGATTTATAATGAAAGCATAACATGTTTATTAACAAAAGAGCATGGATTAAGTGATACCAAGTAATAGAGATGGTTATAAGCAAACAAAAATGAAAAGTCTAAAACTTAATCTAGCAAGATACAGTCTTTGTTCAAGGTGTTTTCTCTCACCAACAGTCTTCTTTCCAGATTTTCACTGGCTGGCCTGGCCAGAACCCATCCCAGAGAGCAAATCACTTGGTTATTGTTTCCTTAAAATGAAGGATCCCTTAGGGGTTTGCTTCCCCTCTCTTTATAGTTTAGTGAAACTTGGAAATGTACTCTTCTGAAGGGTACTCTCACATAAAGTTCATTCATTCGTGCTGTGAAGGAGCCATGAGGCCTGAAAGATAAGGTTCCATGCTAGCTCCACCGCTGCTCTTAATTGCTACTATGAAAATTATTTCTTCCTGCTGCAAACTCCTATACTATGAATAGGCCATTGAATTTGGGCCACACCTGGACTGAGGTGTCAGCCTCTTTCCTTTGTTTGGAGAAAACCTGTTTATCAACTCCCCAACATACCTGGTTTAAACACCTTTTGGTCACATACTTTAAAGCATAATATTAGTGAGTATCCATAATTCCAACATGCAGCATTGTTACACATATTTTACAATGATATTATTTACCACTGTGTTATTAGTTTTCAGATGATACCACACAAACTATGTGTTATACAAAAACCACTGTAGTACTGTGTAATGTGTGAATAAAAGGCTACCTAGAGTCACAATCACTTATCCAGGTCAGTGCCAGCAGAATGCCCATTAATTCAATTGTCATAATGGCCACAGAATAGGATAATCTCATAGATCTCTTAAATCCAAATTCAGGGATAGAAAAAGTCCATTCCCCCTCTGCCCCTGTTGCCACCTCTGGAGCCTTTGATAGAGATTTGGCAATGATAATCCCATTTCCCATGTATAAACTCATAAATCTTAGTCAGCATATTTAATGGTCTTCCTCTTCCCTTAATTTTATTGTATGTTTCCAGATCCATGACTGGAGAGAAAACTGTCCAGCTATGGTTTGATATCCCATGACTAAAGATTTTAATTTCTTCCAGTCCTTCCTGGTTACTCAAGGCTTTTACTCACCTTTTGATCCTGTTAACGTTAACATGGACGTTTGCAGTGCTCAGATACATCTTGTCTACTTAATTCCCAACAGTCCTTGTATATTCACTGAGTAGTCTTATCTTCACTATTTCCATTAACCTTAGCCCGAAGGCTAAATCTAACAATTTCATCCTTAACTTTATGGACATTTCTCCAGTTGCTACCTGCAGTACACACATAAGTGCCATAATAATCACACCACATGTGATTCACGGAGCTTGGGCTTGGATTGGCTCTAGTTTAAGTGTTAATTTAGAAGCTGCATTAAAGGCTTGTCATCTAAAATCTATAACTGGTCTTATTAGTGCCCTATACAGGATCAGCAGCTAGTTCTATCTGCACCCCTGTTGTTCCCCAGCAATACTTTTAAGCAGATGTATCCTATCTTTATATTTAGTCTTGATATTATCTATATGACACTCCCATATATGACAACAAGGACAAGTGCAGAGTCCTGCACTTCGGACAGAAGAATCCATGAACTGCTACAGGCTGGGGACCGACTAGCTAAGCGACAGTTCTGCAGAAAAGGACCTGGGGATTACAGTGGATGAGAAGCTGGATATGAGTCAGCAGTGTGCCCTTGTTGCCAAGAAGGTTAACAGCATATTGGGCTGCATTAGTAGGAGCATTGCCAGCAGATTGAGGGAAGTGATTATTCCCCTCTATTTGGCACAGGTGAGGCCACATCTGGAGTATTGCGCCCAGTTTTGGGGGGTCCCCCACTACAGAAAGGATGTGGATGAATTGGAGAGAGTCCAGCGGAGGGCAACGAAAATGATTAGGGGGCTGGGGCACATGATTTATGAGGAGAGGCTGAGGGAACTGGGCTTGTTTAGTCTGCAGAAGAGGAGAGTGACGGGGGATTTGATAGCAGCCTTCAACTACCTGAAGGGAGGTTCCAAAGAGGATGGAACTAAGCTTTTCTCAGTGGTGGCAGATGACAGAACAAGGAGCAATGGTCTCAAGTTGCAGTGGGGGAGGTCTATGTTGGATATTAGGAAACACTGTTTCACTAGGAGGGGGGTGAAGCACTGGAATGGGTTACCTAGGGAGGTGGTGGAATCTCCATCCTTAGAGGTTTTTATGGCCTGGCTTGTCAAAGACCTGGCTGGGGTGATTTTATTTGGGGTTGGTCCTGCTGTGAGCAGGGGGTTGGACTAGATGACCTCCTGAGGTCTCTTCCAACCCTAATCTTCTATGATTCTGTCATTCCTAAGAAGGTAAAATTTTGAACTACACACCATGTCAGGACAATAAGTCTAAATGCATCAGGCCTTGTGCGTAATTTGCCAGATTTTCCTATGAGTGTAACCAATGCTTGCTTTGATTTTCTTCAAAATATTCTTTCCCCCTCTTCCCCCACACAAAACTCTTTACTTTGATTTGTATCACTACTAACTTTTTTTGGAACTTTTTTGCTAAAATGTCCATTAAAATGTCTATAAAGAAGATGGAATGTTACTTAGATACTCATCACACTTACTCCAAAGCATCACCAATTTGCTTTTCTAAGGCTCCAGGTGGGGATTACTTCAGTGTTTTCAATATTAGCTTGACCTTGATATGTAATTAGCATAAGGAAGTGATGACTTTCCCTTCCATCTTCTTTATAGATTTCCCAGCTGCATTTACTTGCTATACTCCTTGTTGCAGTTCCCAGTTCTAAACTTGAAAAGGTTCCATCCACCAAATTAAACCTAGCAGGTGCTCCACTATTTAGCAACACCAAGTTGTGCATGTTAATGTAATGTTCCAGGCATTTGCCATTTTAATCAATCAGTTTTCCTGCTCCCCGTAATTTATTATGACTATTAAGATCTCCACAAATAACATAACTGCTTGACATCTTAACATAACTCAAATGTTGTTTTTTACAAGTTGTAAACATTAGAGTCATATAAATGTATTATTATTATTTTGCATAGGACTCTGTACAGTGTTGTATTCAAAACTTAAATTCTGCAAGTCTATTTCAATGTAACTAAGACCTTTCTTTATAAATATACATACCACCTCCTCCTCTTCTTATTTCACTGTTGCATCTGAATACATCATATCCTGGAAGTCTAAACATAAATATTCTTACCAGCTATGTTGCTTGTAAACATATCACATCAAGTTTGTTTTCCATTTCAAACACAATTCTATTTAATTCCTGACAACGGGTTATTAAAGTATGCACATTCTAGAAAAAAAATCATCGTCAGTAAAACCAATGTCATTTAAACAGCATGATCTCCTTCATTTAAAACTGCATGGATGCAGTCTATTGAGAGATCGCCTATTTGTAAATATTTTTTTGCTGCTTTTACTGTAATTTTTATTCTTTCGGTCTTCTTCCATGTCTTTAAAGTGCAATCAATCATTTCTATCATAAATGATATACATTTCTCTTTTCTACAAGCAGTATATCTTCATCTATTCCCCTTGTATTATTTTTCCTGCCCTGAGCTGCATGTTGTTGTACCAGTAACTTTTCCCATCACTTTCACTTTTCTCCTTCTCCACTTTCTGTTGTGAATATCTTTTAGTAACTTCTTGTATTAGGGTTCATTTGGGGCCAGCAGGCCTAGTGGTCAGGCCATGGCTCAATAGTCTCTCAGTCTTAGGATGGCCTTGCCAGCTAATCTGAAGGCCTAACTGCCAAATTACAGTTCACCATTCCCTGGTGCTCCCTGAGTTCCCTGAGTTAGGTGGAGGGAGGAATTAGAGAGGGGGGAGGCCCAAGCGCTCCCTCTCCACTTGGTCCCAGCCCAGTGCCCAAGGGAGAAAGGGTGAAGAAATTTTCAGTAGTTTCTAGCTGGTAACAGACCAGCCACCCCTGGGCCACTTCCTACCTTCTTCTGTTCCCTCTTCAGTTTGGGGCATGGTCATGGCGCTCGGCTTCCCTCTCAGCAGAGGATTACTCCCACAGAAGGATTTTGAAAAATCAGGATGGAACAGGACAGGCTCCTGAGTTTCTGAAGGCTGTAGCATTATCATGGGACCAACAGACTTTCTTGGGAGCTGCATCCTTGACAAGGCCTATCAGTTGGGCTGCAATTGTGGCGAAATCTAGAATAAACCGTCTATAATAGCCTTCTAATCCCAGGAAACATCATACCTACCTTTGTTGTGGACTCAAGACATTCTGCTAGGATTTGAATTTTCCCTGCCAATGGGTGTAGGCACATCCTTCCCACCATATACCCCATATATGTCACCTCCCGATTAGCTAGGAGGCACTTGGATGGCTAGCTGTACATCCAGAACTTTTGAGGGCCTGCAAGTCTGCCTCAACATGTTTTAGATGTATGCTCCAGGACTTGCTATATATGATGTTGTCACGCTGTCTGAAGTGGCTCACAACTGTGAGTGCCAGGCTCGGAACAGACTGTCAAAAAGCAGGCCGGAAACCCCAAACTGGTTGTATGTTCTATAATGAGATTTCACCAACTCAATAACAAGTGTGAACTCCTAAAGCGCTATAACAGTCATACCATGGGGTCAGAGAATCTGCTTGGGGACAAACTGTCACAGCATACTTTTCAGAGTCTTATTGAATTGCTCCACCAATCCATCAGACTGGGTCCTCCTCCTCAGCTTCGCCTACTAAGGCTTGTGGCCCTGCCAGCCTCACATCACAGACATCGCTGCCTGTCCCTTCTAGGGGTTCCCCATTCCCAGACATTATTAGGCCTCTAAAAAACCTACAGTCCCACTCAATTATCACAGGATATGTGAGACTTGGGACTATGCCCATGCAGATTTCATTGTTGTGATTCTGCACCCTCAGCTACACTTGCTTTGTCAGCTAAGGGTGCACATCCCCATGGATGCAGTGCAAATAAATGGTGCCTGTGGGAACTGTTCCTGGTCCTCCAGATTGGCCCTCACTAAAATTTGGCAGCAACTCAAGTCCATCAACCCTTGTGCCTCTATACTGTTGACTTGCATGGGAATTAGTAGCTTCTGCAGCCCCTTGTTTTGGGCCTGAGAGTCAGCCACCCATACTTGGCTGTGAAGGCAGTCCGTGTACAGGCAATCTTGGTGAAAGTGTCCCAACTGTTCACCCATGAAGCAAGCCCCGATCGCTAGGAGGGGTTCAGTCTGGATAACTGCACCCGCTGCCAGTTTCCAGGAGGGACCGTTGTCTGAACTCATTTCACTTCCTAAGGCCAGCTTTCAGTGGGCACATGTCCCCTGTGACTCCAGCCTTGCCAGGATCAGTTTCCATCTCCTTTTTGCACCCCGCTTCCTTGCTCTCCCTTCCACTCTCCTAGGTAATCGCCATAGGCCTCATGGTGATCTGATAATTCTCGGCTAAAGTAACCGGAGAGGGTTTCAGGCTGATGTTGCATGACCCATTCCCATCACCCTGCCAAGAGAATCTGCGTAAGCTGCTCTAAGATGATTCTTTCAGCTACCTGAGCTCCTATTTTTTCGATGGGGTGGAGCCACTGCCAGCAATGTTCTCTCAGGTAGTAGTAGTGCCCCAGGTGAATAGTGCTACAGAGTAGTGGAGAACACAAGTACCCTAGAAAGGAGGGAGAAAGATGTAAAGATGGAGTGGGATAAACTGCTAAAATCGATCATGGACCAGCAGCAATAAAACAGCAGTGGCAGACCCAATGGCTTTAGCAGCTGGCTGCCCAGCAACAGTAGCAAGGCTTGCAGCAGCAACAGCCGTTTAATCCAAAGAGTTGATAACATATATTAACCCTACTGGGTAGTGTTGCACCTTTTAATGTTACTCAGCTGGCTGTGGATGATTTGTGCTCTCCTTCTCTCCTGCTAATCAGTCACTTGACAAACAGCATTTGGTCCTCACCTATATTCCTTCTATTTTAATCCTGATTCATGCCTAGTGGAACCCCATACATTACCCCTCTAAATTTAGGCAGCCAGTAAATTGCTTCTATTTTCTCTAAAATTATAGTTTTAAGACGATTCTCAGCCTGTTTCTTATGTGTACATTCTACTAATAAATCTCCACCTTGCATTCTTTTAGCTCTTCACATCTCTGTGATACTGTGCCTAATTAATTCCACTGTTTTCAAGGGATTAACATCTCCTATCTTTACATCTTCAAGTAGTGATTTGATAATTAAAAGATGTTTATACTTTCTCTTACTCTTTTTTCCACCCTGTTTGCTCCCTCTTCTTCAGATACAGATATTTCTTTTCTTTTTTCCTCATTCCTACTCAGGAGCCATTCCTCATCTTTGCTTCTTCACAATCATTTTACAACATGTCTTCCAGCCTCTCCCTATCATTCTGTATTTCCTTTCCTTTCCTTTCCTGCCCTGCCAGGCCAGGTCAGGCAAGCCTTTATCAGTAGCATCCTGGAATGCCTTGCATGCTTAAATAGTGCACCTGAGCCACTCAGAAGTCGGGGGGGGGAGGGGTGTGTGGGGGGGTACTGATTGGCAGTACTTCCTGTGGTGCTTAGTCAGTAGGGTTTACAGAGCATGGCTTGGAACTCTTTAATGGATGGGGATGTGGAAGCATCAGTCATCTGGAACCCTGCTCACCTGGGTTCTAATCCTCCAACTCATTGCATCAGCTGTTAGAGGATGCTGTGGTCTCCTGATGCAAGGTGAAAGACTGACAGAGTTATAATCTAGAAAGGAAGCCTACTACAATCCTCCCACTGACCCCTCAAGGCCTTAGACTAAAAAGGCTACAGAAGAGGGAAACTGAGGCAGGGTGCCTGCAGAGCTGCTTCAAGCCAGGAGATGGTACCCATACAACACCAAGGTTTCCAGTAATATTTGTGTACAATGAGACTTAAATATAAGGGAATATCCCATATATACTGTAGTACTCATTTCTAGCCGGGACAAGATAAAACCTAATACAACGGTCCAGTTTGTCCAATGTGCCTTGTATGGTCATTTACACCTGTGCAAAACAAACAAAGACAGGAAGTAAAAGGCTACCTTTATGATACAGGTGCAAAACTACAGTGAATCAGACTCAGTGATCATAAGACTTTCATCGTGGGCAAGGGATAGAAATTATTTTAGCCTCTTCCTATCTGTCCTCCCCAGTTCTCATCAGGCTTGTACCCGTCCATACAAAATTCACCTTTTAAGTTCATTTTCCTTGCCTGTCACCCTACCAGACTATTCTTTCTTCAACTCTCCTGCCTTCCTCACCAGGGAAAATTCTCACTGCTCCAGTGCATTGAGTTCAATCTCCTTGTTGTTGCCTTCAAAGCCTATGTTAGTTTCTCCTCCTTATTTATCTCACCCAGGGCCAGATTTTTTGATATAGCGCAGCTCCTCTGCCCCATGCCATGAGCAGAATCTCACCATATAACCAGATTTTACTGCCTGAATAAGGTTCTCAGCAGAAGGAGAACTATTCCATTGACAGAGCTGAAGCAGCGGCTTTTATGCCATTCTCTCCTCCCACTGGGAGGTGGGACCAAAGTAAAGGGGTCATGGTGTGGCTGGAACTTTCCTACATGCTGCTGAACTGGCACTACGGTTTCATCTTGTGGGGTTTCAAGGCTGCTCTGATTTGCACTGGAGGACCAGGCTGGCACACGGACAGCCTACGAGAGGGGAATGTGAAGGTGAGCTTTATATCCCACCAACCTGTGGTATGTCTGTATCTTCAGATGTAGCTGAGGATCTGGCCCTTTTCTCCTATTGCATCCCTCACTTTCCATCCTTTCTTCTTTCAGCTTCAGTGTAATAGAATCATAGAAGATTCGGGTTGGAAGAGGCCTCAGGAAGTCATCTATTCCAACCCTCTGCTCAAAACAGGACCAACACCAACTAAATCATCCCAGTGTCTATTTATCCACTTCCAGCCTACTTACAGAGCTCCCCAAACTGATCCACAAGTCACTATGCTCTCTTCTTTTAAAGCCCTATCTCTGAGAGATATAAAAGCTTCCCGATTAAGACTTATACTTATTTTATCTATTTCTCATTATATTTTATTTTTATGTTTTATCAGGCCATGTTGTAGGCCCACTGAATAACCATATTATCTTACTGGTATTGTCCCAATCCTTCCATCCTACTGTCTTCTTACAAACTATTTTCAGATAGTTAGATTAAATGACGGGGCAAGTCCATCAGGACTGGGATCTTATCTGTATTAAGAGGTGCTTTGGGGTGCTGTTAAAATAATAACACAGTCTATCTATATAGAAAAGATTATTTCATCTCTAGATCACCATTTCATTTGTATGGCAAATCATTCCTTTTGCATTGTATTACGACATGAAATCCCTTTGCCTCAGGTAACCCACATTATTTTAACAACACTTTTGAAAATCTATGCATGAGAAGAGTGAGAAGGAGCTAGAGTGCACTTTCATTATTTTAAACTTCTCCAGAGGAATCAATCGTTAGAGTTAAAAACTTGACCTAAACAAAACTTCAGAATACAAATCATGTATCCCTTGGCATCCTCAGAACCATACATCAGATAAATGCAGGGACATCTACTGGAGAACAAAAACATTTCAGCTGGACATGCTTTTGCCTCTTGACAGGTGTAGCCTAGCAAAAGTACTTGGGGTCACTGCTCATGTCTGATTTAAAAAAAAATCCAGGATGATTTGATTTTATGAAAATTTAACTTATAATCACTTGCTACTGACTCTGCTGTGTGATAGTATGAAATAGCCTTCACTGAGTTCTCATCAGTTATGTATACCCCATGATGTGAAACAGAAAATACAATAAAAGATTTCAATCCCTGTCAAATGCTATTATTTTCACGTTATAACCCATCAAATACTATTATTTCCAGTTGAATTTAAAACAGCATGAGAAAGTCCATCTGTGGCCATGGATGTTTGAGGGAACCAGACTAGAGGAATGAGATTCTGCTTTTGGAAGGAGACCTGGGAAAATGGTGAAAGACCTCCTCAAGATCCTTGGGGAAACTGGAGAGGGAGGAGGAAATCCTCAGGTGGGGTAAACTATTATACAACCATTGAAGTCAATGGAAGTAAACAATTTGCACTAACTGAAGATCGGTCCCAGAGTTTTTTTCCCCTCCGATCCTTGTAGAATGAAGGATGAGCACATACCATTCACATCCTTCCTTACAGATCCATGCTTCAGCTGAGCCTCATGACATAAGCCTCTTAGTGGTTTTATTTTGTATTAACTGCATCCTAAGTGGTGGTACAACATGACTTTTCTTCTGTGCTGAATTTTATGTTAATTACGAACAGCGCCGTTTTGAAACACTGCATATGTATCATGTTTTATTCAACAATCTGTTCATCATTTTTATAAACTGCACAACAATCTATAATAAATATGACAACTAGGATAAACATCATGTCATCTCTTGGTTATAGATACATTTTTTATAAACAAGCATAAACTGTATGCCCCTTTTCCCCCAACTATTTCAACACTGAGCATACAGTGTTGAAATAAATGGTACAACACTTGGTGCATCATTCATACATTATTTATTTCAGTGATTGGTACTTCACCAGACATACTTGGACAGAAAGGAAGCAGAGAGAGATAAGGTCATTGAAGCTAAGAGATTTGTCTGGAGAAATTAAAGCATATAGCTAGATAACTGCAAGATAGCTCCAGACTTCCCTGCTCAAGGTAACAGGAGTGGCTTACAACTTAAAAAAGGAGCATGTATATGGAAGGCTGTGTCAGGGTTTCTGAATACTTCTCTCATGTCTGTGTATGCACAGCCATGATCAAGATGGTAGTCAAGTCTATTGTATTTCATTTAAACCATTCCTTTAACAACTGATTCCCTACAACATTTTCAGTCATTAATTCAAGGACTTCTACCGATTTAAGAGATTTTGTCTTGAGCTAGCTCTAAATGAAGGAGGAAAAAGATTCCAAATATCTGGAGAAGGCTCAAATCATACATTATACCTTTTAACATTGCCAAAAAGAATTTTCTTAAAAATTCTTATAATAAACTGTGGCTGTTGCATATTATTTGAAAGCAAGAATCGTATTAATTCAATATACATGTTCCATTAAGGATTAACATGGTCATTAAGTTATAAAAATGTCTCTAATTATATCACAGACTAAATGGAAGAGCTCACATTCCCAAAATCAAACAAGCTTAAGCTCAAATGTCACAAATTGTTTCTGTATTTGAAAAAGGAAAAGAGAAGAAAAATAAAAACCTCTTCTTCTGATTCATGCCCCTTTCTTATTCAGTTCTTTTCATGATCTTTCTAAATGTATGTGACACCACTGAAAGGGTTAATTTGTAAAAGCCAGCACTGCGTTACAGCTAGCAGCCTTCTGCCCCCAGGATCACAAACAGCCAGTGACATTTTGTTGGGATGATATATTGTTACTACACTTTACTTCATTATTGTATCATCACTCAATCTGCTGAGAGAATTTTGCTGCCTAGAATTCTGTGAGAACTGATCTAAACTGATCTCCCTTCTGCTTAGAGTGCATGCCAGCTCTCCTGCTCATGGAGCAGAATTAATCTTTTTCTTTCCCCTCTGTACTGAGCTATCGTTCCAAACAGGACAACATACAGCACATTTAAATGTGGACAGAAAGGTCCAAGTTCGGCCCAGATTTTCACCCTATTTATGCCAGCGGAGACTGCAAAGAGTGCAAATCAGGGTGGAATTTGATCCAGATTGTCGATCGCTCTCTGATTAACTTATAAAACTTTTTGGGGGGTTGTTGGTTAGGTTTTTTATCAACAGTAATAAAACTGTAAAGGCTGATTATGAAGTAGTTTATCTTGGTTTTGTTCCAGAGGTATAATGTCACAGAACAGCAGCCTCTCAGTCCTTGGGAGCTTTCACTGAAGTCCATTTCAGGCAAGAACTCTCTTTTTACTATTTTTTTATTTCAATAAATTAAAGCAAATGCAACCAGTTCAATAAACAAGCAAACCACATTTGTCCCTTGCCCTTGTTCAATGTTTTGAAAGACTATTATGGCTGTGACAGCGCACACAACCAGCGAGTAAATCTGCTGCATGTCACTATTAGAAACAAAAACTCCCTCAGAAAGGTAAAGCATACAACCAGCATAAGGTTCAAGGACACCATTAATGTTTCTAACAATGAAATCCACATACTTAAAATATGTATATTGCCCCTCACTATGATTCACTGTCTCTAGCAAGCTGTGCATAACATTCTGCTGTCCTTTGACCCTCTTTTGCTTAAGTTACATTAAATATTTCAATGATACTGCCCTTATCCAGGAAATCCAAAGATTTTAAAGAAGACAATTTTAAAAGGCAATTCTTCTGACCTCATTTATCCTCATTCAGAATAGATCCTTGCTAAATTTGGAGTAAAGTTCAGAACATTGTAGTTAAGGTTGAGAGTCTCTTACTGTTTAAAAGATGACTATCTAGGGTGCCAAAATTCACATGCTACCCAGACTGTCTAGGAATGTGTTGTGCCTCACGGGAGTGTAGGGTGAGTTAGGGGTCCAAATATGGGGTCATTTGAGCAAGGGGTTTCTGAGATATCGCTCCCTAAAAATTCATGTCTTTACAAAATCATCCGCTATTTTTGTGTGTGTGCAATTGGGGGCAGAAACTAGCCCTCCCCAAACTGATTTCAGTCACGGGGGAGTGACATCAGCTACTGCCCAGCATTATCTGGGGTTCCCCAAACCCAAAGCTCTTGGTAACTTTACCCTCTGTGAGGCGGTATCAGGGCAAACCAAGGGAGACGCAGTGCCTCTGTCTGCTATATGGCTAAAACAAACAAATCAAAACCAAGTGCTTTCACTTAAAGCCAGCACTTTATTTGCCTTCAGCACTCTCATCAGAATGACCACCAGAATGACTTTATTCAAAGTCTCTGCTTTATTTAGTCTCAATCACATACAAACACAATAGGTTATAAAGCATATGTAATAGAGCACCCCCAAACAATAGTTACCTATGGTCTGGAGGAGTCTCCAGTGTCACCAGGGATTCCAAGAGATGTCCAGAAGGTCAAATCCAAATTCCTCAGACCTGTCTATCCTTTATGTTAGTAGCTGCTACAATACCTCAACAATATGTCACAGAAAAGCTATTAAGCAAGCAGTTAGTTCTACAGATGTGTTTTTGTGGAGTCCACAGTCTCACGGGCCCCAACACACACACCGGAAGTCAAATATAGATAGACTTTTTGTTTTTCACAGACGCTCACCCAGCATATCAGGGAGGACATGGAGTCAGGCCCACACCTCATGATCGCTGCCTCCTCTCTCCCGGCTTTGCCTTAGTTATGCTAAGTTCCTGCAAAGGCCTACTAAATGGCTAAACATAACAAACAGAATAATTGATACTCCATCCCAATACTTTGCAGTGGGTTGGGCATCCGGCAGGCTGCTAAAAATGCCCCTCTACACCTACTGCCCAATATAAAAAAAGTTAGAGCTTTAAATTTAGAACTCCACTTTAGATTGACCTAAAATAAGTAACTGAAGAGAGTCACCAAGCTCTCTATTATCACAGCAGCTAGGTGGCTCAAGGTGGGATGGGGTGCTCCTTGAGCCTGAGCTACCCAGATGCTCTAAGTTTGATCCCTATGTTTAGAAGCTTTCAGAAAATATATGTTGTGCATAATCATTGCATTCTGCAGTAGCTCCTTTTGGAAGTTTGTCTTGAGACCAAAATTTGTGGTTTAAGAGCAATATTTTAAAATGTTCTAAAATCCACATGCTGCTCTATTTTTACTTTAGAAGTATTGTCGAAGAAATCAGCACTCATTAAATAGAGGGAAGATAAAGAATCCAGGAAGCACCTAGGATAATATAATCATGTGCCTCACCCTTGTACTGAACAATGATACTGAGTGTGATCAAAGGAAAGCACATTTTTGGGCCATTTGGTCAAGGGTTTCCAAACACATAGCCCCTGTAACTTGAACTGCTCAAAACATTTTTAGATTCTTACAGCTTTTTGGGGGCAGAGTTAGGAAATATGTGGAGGAGGTGGGAACACTGAGGGGGAATATGTGTTGGAGTTGTTGGAGGAGTGCAAGGGGAATGGGGCTTGGGAGGGTGCAGAGTGGGTGCTCTGACCCTTTTCCATCCTTTGCCCAGTAGGTCTGTGTTCTGGCACATCTACTAAAAGGCCAGAGCACCCTGAGACAATGAGCCTTATAAATGTAAGGGATTATCCAAACTTTATATTTTTGAAAAATCCAATTTGATGACAAAGAATTGGGTTTCCAAAAACATGTCATTTTTCTACAATCCCTCAAAGAATAAGCGATCATCCTCAAAGGGATGACAAACGGGTTGCAAACACATACTTTATATGCCAGCACCAAGTGAGGTGATGTGGGCCCATAGTGTCCTATGCAAGGGCCTTGAAACAAATTGGAGGAAGGAATGGTGGGCTGCAGATGGGGGCATTGGGAGCATAGAGCCGAAGGGTGGTCTTGGAGATCCCTTCTGGACCAGGGCCCTAACTCACAACCTGGCCCATCCAGGCCCCCACATTCAGTCCTGACTCTTGCTAAAGAGTGGGTGCCATGTCCGGTTGGTGGCTCTAGACAAGAGATCTACTGGGTGAGGTCTATTGGGTACTACAGAGACAAAACATATAGGAAAAGTTGAGGGAGGGATGATCCCCATTATGTATCAGGTTAGACTGTGGATGGGCAGGGGACAGCAACATTTACAAAGAAGACAGTCTTCTGTAGGGATGGGGAGGAGGCAGCTCAGAAGCCAGTGAGTCATATTCTCATAGACTTTAAAGTCAGAAGGGACCATCATGATCACTTAGTCTGAACTCCTGTACACCACAGGCCACAGAACCTCACCCATCCATTCCTGTAATAGACCCATAATCTCTGGCTGAGTTACTGAAGTCACCAAATCATGATTCAAAGACTTCAAGTTACAGAGAATCCACCATTTACATGCATTTAAACAGGGGGATGGTGGGAAGGGAAGCACAGCTTTTAGAAAAGCATCCATCTTGATTTAAAAATTGTCTCTGATGGAGAATCCACAATGACCATTGGTAAATTGTTCCAATTACTCTCACTATTAAGAATGTCTTATTTCCAGTCTGAATTTGTTTAGCCATTGAATCATGTTATATCTTTCTCTGATAGATTGAAAAGCCCATTATTAAATATTTGTCCGCCAGGTAGATATTTGTAGACTGTAATCAAGTTACCTTTTAACTTTCTCTCTGTTAAGCTAAATAGAATGAGCTTTTTGAGTCTAATACTACGCATGTTTTCTAATCCTTTAATTATTCTTGTGGTCTTCTCTGAAGCCTCGCCAATTTATCAACATCCTCCTTGAATTGTGGGCAGCAGAACTGGGCAAAGTATTCCAACAGTGGTCACACCAGTGCCCAATATAGAGGTACAATAACTTCTGTAATCCACCTTGAAATTCCCCTTTTTGTGGACATTAGTTTTTTGGCCACAGCATCACATGTTTAGTTGATTATCTGCCATGGCCCACAAATCTTGTTCAGAGCCCCATCCTGTCAGTGTGGCCTAAATTCTTTGTTCCAGATGTGTACATTTACATATTGCCTTACATATTGGTTACTTGCACTCCGTTTACCAAGCAATCCAGACCACTCTGTAGCAGTGACCTGTCCTCTTCATTATTTACCACTCCCCAAATTTTTGTGTCATCTGCAAACTTTATCAATGTTGGTTTTATGTTTTCTTCCAGGTCATTGATAAAAGTGTTAAAGAGCATAAGACCAAGAGCTGATCCCTCTGGGACCCCACTGAAAGCACGCCGGCGTGAAGATAATTCCCAATTTACTGTTACATTTTGAGACTTATCAGTTGGCTAGTTTTTAATCCATTTAATGTGCGCCATGCTAATTTTATATCATTCTAGTTTTTTAATCAAAATGTCATGCAGTATCAAGTCAAACATCTTATAGAACTCTAAGTATATTATGTCAACACTATTACCTTTATCAGACAAACTTGTAATCTCATGCATAACAGATATCAAGTTACTTTGACAGGATCTATTTTCCATAAACCCATGCTGATTTGCATTAATCATATTGCCCTCCTTTAATTCTTGATTAATCAAGTCCCATATGACTTCAGCTGCTCCATTATCTTGCCCGTGATTGATGTCAGGTTGACAAGCCTGTAGTTACCTGGGTCATCCCAGTTACCCTTTTTAAAAATTGGCACAATATTAGGTTGCTTTCAATCTTATGGAACTTCCCCTGTGTTCCAAGACTTATTGAAAATAAACATTAACAGGCCAGCAAACTCCTGAGTCAACCTTTTAAAACTCTTTGTTGCAAGTTATCTAGACCTGCTGATTTAAACATATCTAACTTTAGTAGCTTCTGTTTATCATCCTCCAGATATACTGGTGGAATGGAAACGATGTTATCCCCATATGATGATAGTTCTAGTGACCTTACTGATTGTACCTGGAGATGGTGTGGTCAGACAAAGGGGATGGACTTAAAAGAAGAGAAGATCAGTTGTGGGAAGAGACCTATGGGAGAGGATGTAATCAGTTCCCCCTGTCTGTGAAGGGACCTGATAGAAGGCTAAAAAGGCTGGAAGGAAGAGAAGCACTCTCCTGTTGAGGTAAGCCTGAGGGAAGATCAGGAGCTGCTGAGGGATGATGGCCTCCCTGAAACCCTGGGAAGATGGAGAACTGTGCCAGCCCAACAATGTGGGGTGGAGTGAGGTATACGAGCCAGAAGACGGGTATGAAAGCACAGCATTATAGATGAGACTTATCTGCATGGGAATTGCTGCCTGGCTAGGAAAAGGAAGTGATGGAGACCCGTCGAGGTCTAATTTTGGGTGGGTCTGTGTCCAGCCCCTATTCTGCAGGGGCATGGATGTGGGACAAGCTACAGGCCAAGAGACTTCTGGGAGTATGTTGGAAGAAACTGAAGGAGTAAACATAAACTGAGGATTGCTAGTCTGTGATATGGTGGGAACTGGAATGAGGCCATTACATTTGGTGGGGGAACTATGTTGTGCCAAGGCTGTTACCCTAGGTATCACAGAGTCTGACATGCCAGTGAGGGGACTTTATTGTGTAATGACCTTGGAAACACAGATTTCAGTGTTGACTGTGATTGTTTTTCACAGGGAGACTTTTCTCTATGTACTAAGGTGTTGGGCTTGTGCTCAGAAGGATTCCGGAATCAGACAATCAGGCACTGGACCTGTTATAGCGGGATGAAACATCTGTCTGTGGGACTGGATGAGGACTACTAGTCATGTTTGGGTTCTGGCCTGGTTGGATTCTGGATGCTGAATGGACCGTAGATAGAGAATTTTGCAAATATCCAATGCCAGGATTCTTCTGCGAAGGAAGTAGTGGATATTGGAGGAGATGGGCAGCCTGGGAGCTGTTCTCTGTCTTGACTCTTATGGTTGCATTTCAGGTGTTTTTTGTCTACGTTTTTGTGTCTGGAGTTTCTGTTGTTTCCTATTGGGTGGTGTGTTTAATAAACAAAAGATCTCAGCTGGCTTAGGGTTTGTTTGCTTTTTCCACTCATAACAGTTCAATCAGTCACATTTTCTCCCCCCTCTCCTTTAGGGTTAGGCATAAAGGTTAACAGAGAGAAGCAGTCTACCAATAAATTTTTATGCTGAGTTTGTAGGGAATGGGGAAGTCATATGGTTGCAGTGCAAGGTATCACCTAGTTATCCTGGAATTATGATCCTTCATACCTTGTATGCCACTGTAGACCTTCATGATCAGTTTCAAAAAAAAGCATCTTCCATACACACAGTACTTAAAGCTCGCCACTGTTCATTTAATGGCCAGCCATTCCTATTCTACAGAGCATATTTAGTGCCTCATGTAAACAACTTCCTGCTTAAAGTCCAAAAAGTCAGAAGGATCATGAGGCCAACGCCGTGCTTCCCTATCAAGATCAAGCCAAGTTTTTGACCGTCTGCTCCTCAGGAGATTTCTGTCCTTCCTGAGTTCACTTTAGGACACTTGCATTATGCTTTTACAAATTGTTTTAAGAAGTGTTCAGGTTGCATTACCTTAACTCTTAGTTTCCTGGTTTTTCGAGGTTTGAGTATAACTGAACTCAACATTCTGGAAGGGCATGAGGCCCCAGGGCCAGATTAACCTTTTGTGAACCCGGCATCAAACATATTTGTGGGCCCCCCTGGGATGGGGGGGAGTCATTCCCCAGAGTGAGGAAGGGGCAAGAGGCAAGCACAGTGGTGCGGGGGAAGGTGTCAGGGGCAAGCAGAGAGGGTGGGGGTGGGGGATCAGACAGAATTCCCCCAGAACAGCGCGGAGCTGGTACCTACCTCTGCCTGCCAGAGCCAGGTCCTTGAGAGCCAATTCTCTCTCTCTCCAGCTGAGTTGCAGCTCCTCCATGCAGCAGCAGCTGCTCTTCCCATTCTTCTGGCGGGGAGGCTGATTGTGGTTACTCCTGTTGCAGTAGCAGGATTTTATGTTTGTATTTTGTATAATTTAAAATAAAAAATAAAAAATAATAAAAAATAATGTAGCATGTATTAAATGTATTGGTGTATGATTTGATCATATTTTGCCAGCCACCCTTTTTGAATGGCAAAAAGGAATGGCCTAATAGGCATTTGGTAAAAATGCATCAGCCAGAATCTGTGTCTGTGCTGTTTTCAAAAGCAGGGTCCTTAGAGGGTCACTAATTTGTTGTAGGTGTAGCATTTTAAAATAAGTAAAAGAATGCAATGATTGTTTTTCTTTTGCATTACAATTTAATGTTTCTGTTCAAAATGTTTTGTGTAAATTAATTTTGTTTTGTGTGTGAATGAGAAATGTGTGTTAAAGAATAAGTGTGAAGGCCATTGCAGAGCCAGATGTACAAGGAAGGAACCAGAAACAGACGCAGGAGCACCAGGAGGCTGCAACACTCCCCTATTGAAATGTCAGAGAAGGGTAAATTAATTACTCCAAAAATAAGACAGGCACCTATCAATGGAAACAAAATAGCTGTAATAAAAAATAAAAAGAACAATTTAAAAAAACAAGCACTTATTAAATAACAGCTCTTTTACAGTTAAAGTGAGGCTCACAGACCCTCCCTCCATTCTCCGCCTACCAGAGTGGGGAGCAGGAGCGAAGCTCGGGGCTTCTGCCCTGTGGCATGGTGGAGAGGCTAGACGCTTCTGCCAAAGACGTCCGGTGCCTACTGAGAGAGGGGGGACACAATTTAAAGGCTCAGCCCCCCCCAACAGCTTGAGTCACAGCCCCTTAAGCATGCCCCCTCTCTTACCCTCAGTGGCCCCTCCCTGAAGCTCCCAAGTGTTAGCTCTGGGTGGAAAGTCCATGGCAAAGAGCTAGGAGCTGCAGGGAGGGCCCGCTGCTTTAGCTCTGTGGGAGAGGCAGCAGGAAAAGCAGTGGCTCTCCCTTCAGCTCTTGCATCTCCCCGTGGCTGCAGGTCCCAGCTTGCTAGCCCCAGCAGCTGCCATGCAGGGAAGGGGCCCTGGCTGCATTATGTGACCAAGTGCGGCCAGCAAACCCTAGCAAAAATCTGGGGGGATATGTGACCTTATGTGCCCCTCCCCCCGCCCCCCCCCCCCCCGCCACCCCGCATCACTTCTGGCTTCTGCCCAGTGGGGAGGTGGGTCTCGGGTCTTGGCAGGTGCACCCTGGCTCTCAAACTTCTGAAGACTGTTGTATGCAGCTCGGAGGATCAGTAAGTTTGGCCACCCCTGGAATATGTCCTAAAAATTAGATTTCTATTTTTTTTCAGTTTAATACAGTGGTTCCAAAACTAGGGGCACCGCTTGTTCAGGGAAAGCCCCTGGTGGGCCGGGCTGGTTTGTTTACCTGCCGTGCCCGCATGTTCGGTTGATCGCAGCTCCCAGTGGCCGCGGTTCACCGTTCTCGGCCAATGGGGGCTGCGGGAAGCGGCTGAGGGATGTGCTGGCTGCCCTTCCAGCAGCTCCCATTGGCCTGGAGCGGTGAACCGCAGACAGTGGGAGCCGCGATCGGCCGAACCTGCAGACGCGGCAGGTAAACAAACTGGCCCGGCCTGCCAGGGGCTTTCCCTGAACAAGTGGCGCCCCTAGTTTGCGAACCACTGGTTTAATATGTAACTTGTAAGCCCTTCAGGTGAGGGACCCTGTTTTGATATTTGTCTGTTAATCACATAATGTAAGGATTGCACCATTTACATAGATTCATAGATATTTAGGTAAGAAGGGACCATTATGATCATCTAGTCTGACCTCCTGCACAACGCAGGCCACAGAATTTCACCCACCACTCCTACAAAAAAAACCTCACACCTATATCTGTGCTATTCAAGTCCTCAAATCGTAGTTTAAAGACTTCAAGGAGCAGAGAAGCCTCCAGCAAGTGCCCCATGCCCCATGCTACAGAGGAAGGCGAAAAACCTCCAGGGCCTCTTCCAATCTGCCCTGGAGGAAAATTCCTTCCCGACCCCAAATATGGCGATCAGCTAAACCCTGAGCATATGGGCAAGATTCATCAGCCAGATACTACAGAAAATTCTTTCCTGGGTAACTCGGATCTCACCCCATCTAAAAGCCCATCACAGGCCATTGGGCCTATTTACCATGAATATTTAATTACCAAAACCATGTTATCCCATCATACCATCTCCTCCATAAACTTATCAAGTTTAATCTTAAAGCCAGATAGATCTTTTGCCCCCATTGCTTCCCTCGGAAGGCTATTCCAAAACTTCACTCCTCTGATGGTTAAAAACCTTCGTCTAATTTCTAGTCTAAATTTCCTAGTGGCCAGTTTATATCCATTTGTTCTTCTGTCCACATTGGTACTGATCTTAAATAATTCCTCTCCCTCTCTGGTATTTATCCCTCTGATATATTTATAGAGAGCAATCATATCTCCCCTCAACCTTCTTTTAGTTAGGCTAAACAAGCCAAGCTCCCTGAGTCTCCTTTCATAAGACAAGTTTTCCATTCCTCGGATCATCCTAGTAGCCCTTCTCTGTACCTGTTCCAGTTTGAATTCATCCTTCTTAAACATGGGAGACCAGAACTGCACACAGTATTCCAGGTGAGGTCTCACCAGTGCCTTGTATAACGGTACTAAAACCTCCTTATCCCTACTGGAAATACCTCTCCTGATGCATCCCAAGACCGCATTAGCTTTTTTCACAGCCATATGGTACCTTTCAGTAACATAACATAATCGTTATTAATAAATAATGTTACCCTTTTCTGAGAGGTAGCAGATTTGGGTCAGTTTCCCTCTGAAAGATAAACTGGTAACAGACTCATGGTGTCTTCTCCTAATTCAATTTTATTCACAAGTCCTCCTTAGTTTGAAAAGAGATGGCAAAAAACAAAGTAAAATTGTACGCAAGCCGTTCTTCTTGCCAGAAGCCCAGGTAAGACAGACATCACCATAGCCAGAAAGCAGCTTCTTTCCGATCATACGTGGCACACAACTCAAGACAAGCTTTTACATATTGCTGCTGATAGTGTAAAAAGAAATATTCAGAAAGTTCAGGAGAATGGATTTTTTGTGGTTCTTGTTGACATGCAGTTTTAAACAAGAAGAAATAACTATGTGAGATACACAGAAAATCTGGAAATAAAGGAATATCTAGGATTTTTTGATTACTCTGAACAAGGGGATGCTGACGCCATCTAACACAACATTAAGCAGTTCTTATAAGCACTGGGGATTGCAGACATGCTGGTCATAGCACAGTGTTATGATGGGGCTACTCATATGACAGGTCAAGTAAGTGGAGTACAGCAAAAATGCTGCAAGATCACCCCACTGCTATATATTTTTCTGTATATATATACACACACATACAAAGTATGCCTCGTAAATTGAATTTGGTTTTAGTTGAGGCCTGTAAAGTAAATCAGAGAGCAACAGGATTTCATTTACATGCTCTAGAGGGCTTGTTAACCTTTTTTCCCCCCACTGCCTGGCACACACCATGCTTACCTAGAGGCCCAGAAGATGCTTAGAGTGAAACTGGAATTTTAAGTGAGACGAGATGGGCATGCAGATGGAAAAATGTATCTGCTGCAAAAAACTTCATGAGAGCACTTTGTAGTTTGTTGGGACTGTCAGAGCCTCCCTACTAAAGATTTATTAAAGCATCAGGTTTGTTGAAGAATGTGCAGAAAATAGATGTGTGTGCTTGATCATTTTTTACCATGTTCTGACTATGATTCACATATAATGCAAAGCACTGCAGACACAAGACATGACACTTTTTCAGGCCTCAAGTGTACTGCAGAGAACTGTCAAAGCATTAGAGAAAATGCGAACCCCAGTGGTAAATGGAAGGACATTTGGGAGGAAGCCCAAAAGTTCTGTGAGCTGCATGATGTTCCTGGTACCCTGCCGCAGATTAAAAGTATGCTCACAAACAACCTGGGGTGGAGTAGGGAGGAGGCACAGGCTCCCTTCTCTGTTCAGTTGTTACAAGCACATTCGGACAACGAAAATATCAGCCAGGTAAAAATGAGAGCACTAAAGAAAAATGGGGCACACAGCTGTATTTTCCTGTGTTGGACACACTGTTAGGTGAATGTAATCGCAGGGTTTCATCCCAGTCAATGGAACTAGCTAAAAGTGTAGATGCAGTGCTACAACGTGATATGAGGGCATTGACGGACTGCTCAGTCAATATACAAGTGCCCTTTCAATCAGTTCGACACTTGCTCACACAGAGATGCATTCAATTAAAATGGGTTTGCCAGGTATCGCTCTGGAGAGTCTGAAGCCAGTTGCTTCAATAACATTTTATCCAAATTTTACAAAACTTTTGAAATTGGCCCTTACCTGTCGGCACAGCTACCCATGAGATGTCATTTTCTGCCATGCGATGGGTACAAAACTGGATGCGATACACAATGGGTCAAGAGGGACTGTCAGCTTTGTGTTTACTGAGCATTGAAAGAGACCTTACCAGACCCATTAATTCTGAGCACAACATTGATGCCTATGGTGCGAAGTCCAGTCACCGGATTTTACTTCACTGATGTTTAAGGTAAGACTGCAGTTGGTTTTATTTTTATTATTAGTAATAACATATTATTTGCACTTTGCTGCCTTATTAAATACAATGAACGCTGCTTATTATAATTATTATACAAATATAATGTCATGGTGTATATGTGCCTACATGTTTACATATGAAACAATACAGATAATTAATTTAAATTGGTGTAAACTTGTGGAGAAATGTTGTGTACTGTACGAAAGGTTAACAGATATTTTTACACTACCATGGTGTTTAAGAGTTGGCTTACACATTAATAGTGCTGTTAAACCATATTGCCTAACAGAGATAAACATGTAGTATTGTTGAGTGACTTTGGATCCTTTTGTGCTATAAATTATACAATACAACACTTAAAAAAGACATAGGGAATGAATCCAGTTTACAGCATTTTCTTTTTGTCCATCATTCTGCTTTACAGCCTCACTAGAAGAAGAGAAGTAGTGGAGGAGCAAAGGGTATCTTCCTCTCATCCTTGATACACACCACAGTGTTACTCTCCCTAACAAATGATCTCCAGTGATTGCCTCCTGCTTTGCGCCACCATCACTTTCTGACTCTTCACTGATCAATTATTGTTAAGCAAATCGTTGTTCTTCCTTTCATTTTTGAGCCACAGGTGATGGCATTTTGTGGAATCATGTTAGTCAAACAACTCATTTTGCATAGATTCATACCTTTTCTGTTGGCTGGTGCTTCTGTGAGACAGATGAGCTGCAGTGACTGTAACAGAATAAAACTCCAAGGAGGAAAGGTCTGTTTCCCAGTGCTGGAGGTTTTTTCTGCCTCTTTCAATGATTTGAATGCATATTTTCAGCAGCATGTGTGTGTTTCTTGGGAAAATGGACACTCAGAGAAAGAATGTAGGAGGGAATGGTGGGAGAGTTAGGAGAACAAACCCCAGATGGTTTTATTTTTTAATAAAAACCAAGAAAACAAATATGCCTAAGTATCTTTCTTTATACTGATAGCACATCCAGCTGCTTTAGCACAAAATGCGTCCAGATGATTCAGACCACTGATCACAATGAGTCTGAGCTTGCTGTCTATTTCATTGGGCGGAGAGGGGGCGAGGTTTCCACCTCTTTCCTGTGGAATCTGTACACACACACACAGGGGCAGTATGTAAATCCATGGAGAGTGCGGGCTAGGGAATAAGCCACTGAGTGTTCCCCAGACTCCACTGTTCCAGGGCTAGAAAGGACTCTTTCTCTTGTGGTGGCAGATGCTACAGCTTCTGCCTTTTACTGGCTGGCCCAGCTGTAGGACTCCTCCTCTTCCTGCTGTGCTCATGCTAGAGCAACTCAGTTTTATACCTGCAGTATCAGCTTTTCAGCTAGAAAGCCCAGCTTGGCACTGGATCAGTGCTCACCTCCACTGTCGCCTCCACAGGAGGGGTCGCCAGGAGCACAGCATCTGTGCAGTGGGTTAAGCCGGAATACCAAATGGCTGTTAGGTGCATGAGTCTTCCTGTATAGCGTTTGGTTTAGTAAACATAAGGCAAAACTACAGCGTAGCCTTCCCAAACAAAAGACTCATGTGCCGTTCTCTGTGTTTGTTTCTGACCCTTTGTCTCTCTGTCCTGATTCCTGAACACAGTCTGCTCCTGTGTGCCCCTGTTGATGCAGGACACCCATTGACTAAGCACAATGAGTGTAAGCTTAATTAAATGTATTTAAAAGCTCACAGCATAAATGAATGCACACTTTGTACTAACTAAATATTACAGAGCTTCACAAAATAGATGAAAAACATTTTTCCACTGTACACCTGAACCCCTTCTTGAGCATTTTATTCATGGTAAATAGGCCCAATGGCCTGTGATGGGATGTTAAATGAGGTGGGATCTGAGTTACTACAGAGAATTCTTTCCTGGGTATCTGGCCCATATGCTCAGGGTTCAGCTGATCACCATATTTGGGGTCGGGAAGGAATTTTCCTCCAGGGCAGATTGGGAGAGGCCCTGGAGGTTTTTTGCCTTCCTCTGTAGCATGGGGCATGGGTCACTTGCTGGAGGATTCTCTGCTCTTTGAAGTCTTTAAACCATGATTCAAGGATTTCAATAGCTCAGACATAGGTGAGAGGTTTATCACAGGAGTGGGTGGGTGAGATTCTGTGGCCTGCATTGTGCAGGAGGTCAGACTAGATTATCATAATGGTCCCTTCTGACCTTAGTATCTATGAATCTATGCATCTATTTAAAGTGGAGGTAAAAAGGAAGAAATGTCAGAAGTTTGAACTGCTTTATAATGTTACCGACAAGGAAGAAAAATGACCAAGAGACTCCTTTTCTGTTCATCACAGTGACAAGAGATGAAAGACAGAGTTTTTACAATATTCATACCAGAATCACCAAAAGACTGAATTTCTTCAGAAATGATGAAGCAGAACTGTAAAACCTATTGCAAGCTACCAAAACCGTGGCTTAGGACCACCACAGTGATGGATAAGTGTGTGTGTTTAACTGAATATTAAGGTCCAAGAAAGGTTATTGATTAGTTTGACTGAATTAAAGAAGAAGGAAAAGACATATGACTATACTGACCAACAAGACATTTTATTAATATAGACATCAGTGGGTGTGGAATGTAAAGTGTTTCTACACAGAGAAAAGCATTTTTATATTCCCCCCCCCCCCGCAGTAACATCTTTCATTTCATCCCTAAAGAGCCCCAAATGATTTAATATTACTCAGCCTAAAGAATTGAAACACAGCAAATTAGAACAAGAATTGTAGATTACCACATTCCAATTAGAACTTCATGGAAAAGTGAGATAGACAAAATAAATCCATAAGACATCAACAAAATAAAAATGTTATCAATCTCTTTAATGACCATAAGTGGTAAGGGCAAAGATCTACATTGTCTGCTGAGCTCAGTAGAGCGGGAAGCTGAAGAGAAGCTTGTTTGTGGCTGCCTGATTCTAAAGGGCTGGTTCTACATTGCCTTGGAATGCTTTAGGGCAGCCTGAGGGAGGGTTTGCTCTGAAGTACTGCTGCTGGCTACAGCCCACAAAGTTATTTCAAATGTTGCTCCATATATGTATGAAAACAGCTTTGTACAAGTGAAGCCCAGGTCATAGGAAAGGGAAGAGAAGAAATAAAGATATTGTCTCTCACCAGTCTAAAGCAACAATATTACCAACACCAACAAGTTAAAAAAATAGAGTTTGGCTTAAAAATCATGTTATTTTCATCATTGCTGTGTTCTTTTTGTTTTGCCTTCTGGTTCTGAGCCTTTTATGGTGTACCCAATTCAAATTTTAAGCTTTCCTCTAAAACAATGAGGGCTAAGAACTCACTTTTTAAAATACAGGCTGAGATTCTAATGCAATATTATGATTCTAGCAGCTGGGGGTTTATGAAAAAACACTAGAAAATATGAGATTCATGGTTCAATCATGAGATCATGAATTGGTAACACTGCTGTTTTTCTTGGCCATGCCCCCCAAAAGAGAAAAATGACTTACTTCAATCAGGCTATTTAGAAAAGCTGGATATGCACAAGTCCATGGGTCCGGATCTAATGCATCCAAGTGTGCTGAGGGAGTTGGCTGATGTGATTGCAGAGCCATTTGCCATTATCTTTGAAAACTCGTGGCAATCGGGGAAGGTCCCGTACAATTGGAAAAAAGCAAATATAGTGCCCATCTTTAAAAAAGGGAAAAAGGAGAACCCAGGGAAGCACAGACTGGTCAGCCTCACCTCAGTCCCTGGAAAAATCATGGAGTGGGTCCTCAAGGAATCCATTTTGAAGCACTTGGAGGAGAGGAAGGTGATCAGGAACAGTCAACATGGATTCACCAAGGACAAGTCATGCCTGACCAACCTGATTGCCTTCTATGGTGAGATAACTGGCTTTGTGGATATGGGGAAAGCATTGGACGTGATCTATCTTGACTTTAGCAAAGCTTATGATGCAGTTTCCAACCAGTATTCTTGCCAGCAAGTTAAAAAGGTATGGATTGGATGAATGGACTATAAGGTGGATAGAAAGCTGGCTATATAGTCAGGGTCAATGGGTAGCGATCAATGGCTCGATGACTAGTCGGCAGCCGGTGTCAAGCGGAATCCCCAGGGGCCGGTTTTGTTCAAGTCCAGAGTGACCTAGACAAATTGGAGGATTGGACCAAAAGAAATCTGATGAGGTTCAACAAGGACAAGTGCAGAGTCCTGCACTTCGGACAGAAGAATCCCATGCACTGCTACAGGCTGGGGACCACCTGGCTAAGCAGCAGTTCTGCATAAAAGGAGCTGGGGATTACAGTGGATGAGAAGCTGGATATGAGTCAGCAGTGTGCCCTTGTTGCCAAGAAGGCTAACGCCATATTGGGCTGCATTAGGAGGAGCATTGCCAACAGATCGAGGGAAGTGATTATTCCCGTCTGTTCAGCACTGGTGAGGCCACATCTGGAGTATTGCATCCAGTTTTGGCACCCCCACTACAGAAAGGATATGGACAAATTGGAGAGAGTCCAGCAGAGGGCAACAAAAATCATTAAAGGGCTGGGGCACATGATTTATGGGGAGAGGCTGAGGGAACTGGGCTTATTTAGTCTGCAGAAGAGAAGAGTGAGGGGGGATTTGATAGCAGCCTTCAACTACCCAAAGGGGGGTTCCAAAGAGGATGGAGCTCGGCTGTTCTCAGTGGTGGCAGATGACAGATCAAGAAGTAATGGTCTCAAGTTGCACTGGGGAGGTCCAGGTTGGATAGTAGGAAACACTATTTCACTAGGAGGGTGGTGAAGCACTGGAATGGGTTCCCTAGGGAGGTGGTGGAATCTCCATCCTTAGAGGTTTTTAAGGCCTGGTTTGTGTCTTATTAACAATTTTACCATGTCCATCTATTAAGCAGCCTATACCATTTCTAGGATTTTTTGTTCATGATATATTTAAAAAATTCTTACTGTCCTTAGCCCTGCCAGTCACAGATTTCTCCTACCCCATGTCTTTAGCTTCCCTCCTCAGTTTTCTACACTTTGTTGAAGACTTGCAAAATAGCTATGTCTGATGCATAGGACTGGACAGTAAAGGCTCATTTTGCTTGATAATTAAATTCTGCCTTAAGTGACCTTGTTATTGAGACAATTTGTTTATAACTGCTGTGTAGGACTGAGGGTAATGTTTTTAAAACAGGATGTGGTTAAATTGAACAATCACATATCTACAAATTATTCTGCCAAATGCAATTAGGGAGAAAAGCAAGTGGAAAAAGATTGGAAAGCGCCAGAAAAACCTATGCAGAGAAATGGGCAAAAAATGACACAGCCAAAATGTGCACAGTAATGTGCAATAAAATGGGAATAAACTGATCAGAAAAGGGAATAATAACGTGAAATTAGCAGAGACAGCAATGTTATTCCAAATCAGTGTTCACACATGTCTATTTTATAAGTTACATAAGATACTTAATATTCATAATACTTAACAGTGATTGGAAGAGAACGAATGAATATGGAATGTGGATGTGTATAATATATCAGAAATTGTGAGAGATGGGTGGAGTTTGCAGGAGAAATCCAATGTGACCCATCTGTACCCCAGGAAAAGGTAATCAATCCTTATCTTTTTCCAGATAGGTATTATTTCTTACTTTAATAGTAGAGGTAACCACAAGGTATGCTTTATTTTGAATTAATAAACCTGAGTGTTTCAGATCCAAGTATGTTCCTTTCTGACTCAACCAGTACATGAATTCTTATTCATATTGATTGGTACATATTTCTGTTTTTCCATGTGTTTTATATTGCTTTTTTTTATTTCTAATTGCAGGCTTCACTTCCTCACTGTACGAGGATGGGCTTTTATCCAAAGCTATCCTCTTTTTCATCATGGCTTTCTGTGATCTAGTAAACTTGTCTTTAAAAACTTCTGATTTTCATTCACATTTTTGTGTCCTGTGACCACAAAGATACTATATATCACTGCTATAAAATGCTTGTGTCTACTGATTGTGGCAAGAGACTTTCAATCCCATCTGCATGTTCCTTATTTGCACAGCCAATCTCCTGATTTTTATGCTGATGTTGTGATCCAAAGATCTGAAGGGCATAAATAGCACAACTGCAATCCCACTTCACTCTCAGCTCATAATCATACTCACAGTATTGTTCCAGATTGGATTAAACCTCATTGAAGCTGGTGGCTGTAACCATTTCAGATAGTAGAAACAGCTAAATTCTTGTATTAAACAATGTAGGTCTCCACACAAAAGTAAGACACATCCCAGGTTGCTCACAAATTTTTACTATGTGACTGGAAGGGCTTCGTTGGGATTGTTTGGAGACAAGTAGCGAAACACACAGAAACTGATAGAGAAGAAAGCTCCAGACACAGCCTGGCAAACATGGTGTGTGGTACTGCAGGAAGCCTACAGAGAGATTTTGGGTCAGAAGCTGGCTGAAAGAGGCAGGGAGCTGTGAGCAAAGAAACTGTCTTCATTGTTTGACTGCTCTTGTGTTCAAGACATTGTACACTGGCTGTTAATAAACAAGATTGCATCAGAGAAACAGCTGATTCCATCATCATTTTCTCCCCACTACTGGAATCCCAAGTGCCCAAATTTTGGGGTAGCCACTTGGGACAAAAGGCGTAAGAACAGTGTTAGACTAAACTTTAGACCCCCTTCCTGTGGTTTTGCCTTGCTTAATAATTGAATAAGAGCATGGAAAACCAACTTCACCCTAAACTATATTTTGCTAGAGTGTCTACAAAGAGACCCTGTGTTTTAGTCCCCTTTAAACAAACAAACAAACAAACAAACAAACAAACAAACAAACCCTCCTACCTCCCTTATATCTAGGCTGGAGTTCATGGTCTACAACTGCCAAAGTGAGCCAGCAAGAATCAGTCAGCATCTGCCTGCAGGGTTCTACATGGTGGGTCTTCAGGAGAACCTTGCTACATCTTCCTAACCTTTAGTATGTGTAGCATTTCTGTTTTTATTACACAAAAATATAAAGTTTTGCATTTCATTAACACCTTTCGTCCCAGGATCTCACAATGCTTTATTCGGATGGATAAATATAATTATCCCCATTTTTACGTGGCAGCCATGAAAGAAACAGAATACAGACCTGGTATAAATCTTAGTTATTTTTATTTTGAATTGGATTTATTTTGATAAAATAACTTTTAACCCTTTAGGTGGAACATTCCATAGAGACCATTTATGGTAACCTTTGATCTCAAATTGATGATGACAGTTGGTAACTGCCTTGATTGTGAGAAGGACAGGACACCTGTGATATGTCAAAATTATTTTTAAGGATGCTGCTGAAATCCATGATCAAATGGTTGGTGGCCAATAGACTTTCTTTCACTATAGCTATTTTTAGATTTTTGGGGCCTCATTTCTTGTAATATTAGCAGACCTGAACCCATCACCATTTGGCCCAGAGAGGAAAAACCATAGCAACTTCCTTAAAACTAGCCTTATGATTCTTACTTTTATACATTTTGGAGTTCACTAAACACAAAAGCACATGGTAAGCAGCAACAGCTATTTTTAGAAAACTGCCATCCTAAGTGGGATTTTTCCAAACTGTTGTGAGGCAAGATTCCCTCACTTCAATTTGGTTAAGTCACGTTGTTGGGATTCAAGACATATTTCACACCTGAGTGATCTGAAGACTCGGAGGGCAGGACTGGAAGACGTAATTAGCAAAGATGAGAAATCTTGGAAAGGGAAAGTGTGGCCAAGAAGCTTTTTCCTTTCAGCTCCATGGGAGAAGACTAACATTCCAGATCCTGAGCCTAATCAACCTGGTGAGAGAAAGTCGCAACACTGCCCAGTGCTCTGTCACTGACCAATTTAGAACTGGACAAATAACGGATTATTTGGTTCATTTTGAAAAATCTAAAAAGGCTTTTTTTGGGGTCAAACTGGAAAAAACATTTCTGGTGAATCAAAAAGTCAAAAAAATGTTGAGTGTGAAACTAAACTAAATGTTGTGGGAATGTTGAAAGGAATAAAACATTTTATTTTGACTGAACAATTTCATTTCTGCTTTCAGACATTATGACAAAAGGAAAGGAGGACTAGGTATACAAAACAGCCAGAAGAGGAGGTGCTGCTATCATAAGCTTTAGCCCAGTGGCTAGGGCACTCACCGGGCAGGAGGAATACCCAGGTTCCATTCTTTCCTCTGCCTAAAGAAAAGAAGCAATTTTAACTTGGTTTTCCTACCTCTCAGGTCAGTTTCCTAACAAATGGGCTATTGGATATTCTGCTATGAGTATTTTACAGTCTCTTCTCTTGAAGCTGTTCCTCTCTTTATGAATAGGTAAATAGTCATTGGAGCAGGGACTTGAACTTGGATGTCCCATCTCACCTCCCAAGTAAGTGACCTAACTACCAGGCTGTAGAGTCATTCTCTCTCTCTTTGGCCCAATGACTTTCCCTTGTCCTTCACAGTGGCAATTAATAGTTATTCATGAAACAGCATTTTTCAGCAAACAACTAATTCAAAAAAATTCTCCCTGCTCTGCAGCAACAGACAGGCCACTTCAGCCGCTTGACTGGCCCAAAGAGAGAATATTAATGATTAGCTGTGCCAGCAACATCACCGTTTGGATTCAACTGCAGTTACAGTTCCAAAGATGTGAGAAGACTACAATAGGTAAAGAGCAAACACGCTTCTTGTTACCTTAATAATTTTAGTTCTCTTTTTCCATTTTTGGCCTTTTGTTTCATTAACTGGGAGACCTCACAGTTTTTCCTTTTTAGGGTGTGAAAGTATTTGCATACATGAATGTATGAACACTAAGTGAAGTTCACATGGGGATGGTACCTAGCAAGAACATTCCCCAGATATAAATGTGTAGCCCTAACCAGTATCTCATGAAAGAGTATTCATATAAGTCTGCATTCTATTTTCTGTATCAAAATGCTGAGAAACTGACGTAAACTGTTATTTGTTGATTACTGAGAATGTGTTAAATCTCCACTTTCCAAAAAAAGACTTACTAAAGTCTGTGTTATAAAATCTGTGTTTGGAGGGGAGAGAAGGGACAACTCAGCTACCATTCCATACCACCCACATAAGTGAAATTCAAAGAGGAAACTCTAATTGATCTGAAGACTGTGGTCAAAAACACTGGGGAATTTACTTTAAACCATTAACCCTTATCCAAGGTTCCAAGTTATAGAATTGATTGATGTGGGTGAAATTCTTCAGGGGGATTCTAACCAAACAGACAGCTACCTCTTTTCCTTCTGGATTTCCTAAGATTTCATTATCTGTTATGTTGACTTGACATAGCTGATTTGATCCCAATCCAATACTCCTGCGAACTGGTTTAATTTTGGCTTGATTAGTTTTGTTTCTTTTAAATGGAGTAATACATTTTCTGGATATTAGCCTTGCTTGCAGTGATGATGATTGTCAATGCTACTTGAATTCCCCCCACCCCATTTTTATGAATTTGTTTTTGTTAATGAAAATATTCCTTAAGCAGGAAGCATTTAAGATTCTCATTTTCTTCACAGAATTACATTTATTTTCAATCATAGAATTATAGAATATCAGGGTTGGAAGGGACCTCAGGAGGTCATCTAGTCCAACCCCCTGCTCAAAGGAGGACCAATCCCCAACTAAATCATCCCAGCCAGGGCTTTGTCAAGCCTGACCTTAAAAACTTCAAAGGAAGGAGATTCCACCACCTCCCTAGATAACACACTCCAGAGCTTCACCATCCTCCTAGTGAAAAAGTTTTTCCTAATATCCAACCTAAACCTCCCCCACTGCAACTTGAGACCATTACTCCTTGTTCTGTCATCTGCTACCACTGAGAACAGTCTAGAGCCATCCTCTTTGGAACCCCCTTTCAGGTAGTTGAAAGCAGCTATCAAATCCCCCCTCATTCTTCTCTTCCACAGACTAAACAATCCCAGTTCCCTCAGCCTCTCCTCATAAGTCATGTGTTCCAGTCCCCTAATCATTTTTGTTGCCCTCCACTGGACGTTTTCCAATTTTTTCACATCCTTCTGGTAGTGTGGGGCCCAAAATTGTCACAGTACTCCACATGAGGCCTCACCAATGTTGAATAGAGGGGAACAATCACGTCCCTCAATCTGCTGGCAATGCCCCTACTTATACAGCCCAAAATGCCATTGGCCTTCTTGGCAACAAGGGCACACAGTTGGCTCATATCCAACTTCTCATCCATTTTAACCCCTAGGTCCTTTTCTGCAGAACTGCTGCCTAGCCATTCAGTCCCTAGTCTGTAGCTGTGCATGGGATTCTTCCGTCCTAAGTGCAGAACTCTACACTTGTCCCTGTTGAACCTCATCAGATTTGTTTTGGCCCAATCCTCTAATTTGTCTAGGGCCCTCTGTATCCTATCCCTACCCTCCAGCATATCTACCTCTCCTCCCAGTTTAGTGTCATCTGCAAACTTGCTGAGGTTGCAATCCACGCCATCCTCCAGATCATTAATGAAGATATTGAACAAAATCAGCCCAGGACCGACCCTTGGGGCACTCCCCTTGATACCGGCTGCCAACTAGACATGGAGCCATTGATCACTACCTGTTGAGCCTGACAATCTATCCACCTTATAGTCCATTCATCCAGCCCATACTTCTTTAACTTGGTGGCAAAGTATATTACTTTGTAAGTATATTAACACAATAAAATGTAAATGGTAAGTTTTATGGGGGCAGGGATAATCTTTTTGTTTTGTGTGTGTGTACAGCACTTGGCACAACGGGATTCGGGTCTATGACCGGGGCTCCTAGGTGGTATCAAAACACAAATAATATGTCCAGTTCCCCCCCATTTAAGGCAACTAAAAATATGTCTGATTAATTTCCACTCTCTCATGGACACTGGGCTGCTGGCATTATTTTATTAAAATAAACAAGTTAAAATTTTATTTAAAATACACTAAATCATTTGTTTAGAAAAATACATCTAAAAACTACATGAACTTTGCAAACAGGTAGAAAACAAAACTAGGTCAAAGCTGGTGTCTAGTGACTTTGACATTGTGGCATATTCACTTTTGCTTCAACTGGAATCTTTTATGCATTTTTAACAAGCCATTAGCAATTGTCCCATGGCTTCAAAATATTAATTGCACCTTCATTCTCTATTTTAATGTCATTGTTAGAAGTCTGTCTCCGGTATTATCAAATAAAGTATACACATGCAAATTCTAAATATCACAGGGGCCAAAGATCTCCAAGAATTAATTTTTCTCAAGATACCAGATTAATATCCTTATTACTTAAAGGTATAAAATATTTATAAGTTAGTGTGACTTGAACCAGTGATTAGCTGCCTGTACTATCTGTGGAAATGAGATAATGTGGTTCAAATAAGTGCTTAGCACCTTGTGTCAACAAGTATGTACCACACAGAAATAAACATACTGTTTTGCACAAAGTAATACCCCTCGTATTTTATAAACAAATGCATTCTTCACCTAAAGTGGGAAAGATGATTCTGTTGTGTTTACAGCTTTATCTTTCCTTTCCTGACTTCTGTAACTGTGTCGTTTTTCATAAAAATAAAATAAAAAAAATACCAAAGGAGCCTCCAGATCCAGATCCTATCCATCACACATCACAGACACCATAGACACTCCATTCTCACCTTGCCTTCAGAATATTACCATTATCAGCAAGCACAGGAATAAGCACTGAAGCAATTATTGTATAAACTAGTAATGCATTTATTGTACTGGATCATATGAAATAAAGAATATAATGTATGTATAATTTCAGGTGTTCACAACTTGAAAATAACAATCCTGGTGAAAGCTTACACAAATATATTGCTTTCAATTTCCCTCAATATTTTTTAAGAAAAAGGGATTTACTCTAGACATGTGGAGAAAAAAAATTAAACAGTGGCACCAAAGAGGAATTGTTAACTTTGTTTCTCAATTACAAATTTGAATAGATAGGTATTGAACAATTACACTTGGAAATTCCTATCAATCAGGGAAGACATTCAGACTCACAGATTAGATTATTTGTTTACAACTAGATTAATAATTTTACCTCAGTGAATAGCTGCTACAGTTTTCAGAAACTGTAAAAATGTTAACTACATTGCACGATCTATAGGTAATGCCCTCTCAGGATCTATTTATCTGTGGACAGTCACTTTGCACCATACATTTGGCTGTACCTGAAGCAATTTCAGGGATTTTACATAAATAAAATGCAATTGTGATCTAACTGTGGCCTAATTACTACAACCACCATTTTGGGAAGCATGGAGGTGAATTGCCTGAAAGGCAGTTATGAGAAGCATGCTACCTGTACAGTACAGAGGCTGACAGCATGACTCTGTTGCTCACAGGAAGACACTTGAGTGGCATGTTCTACACCCTCTAAGGATCTACCTTCCATCCACCATTCCTCAGCATTGACCTCTGAGCATTCATATATATGGAAGGGGGTCATGGACATGGCCCTGTGTCCTTTCCAGGTGTGGAGTGAGTGCTTCAGGCCATTGTAGCATTGCCCTTCTTAACTCAAAGGGAGCTCAAGCATGTCCTACAGAGATGCCAGGAGTGGAGAAATTCTACTTGTACCCCTGCACACCTGCACAAAACATAACGTGGTTCTTCATGTCACAGAGTCAGGGGGAAATGAAAGCAGAAACTTGAATTCAGCTCGATTTATACTCTAACATATTCAATAGCAGTCGTATTGTGTAGCAGCCAGCATTAATAGATGTGAGATGAAAACCCTGGTATTTTTCAGGTGTTTTTCTAACTGGTTCTAGTAGGGTGAAATTACCACAGATCCAAATTCATTAGATTTACTCTTATCTCAGATGTGTGTTTTTCCCCTTGTTTCCTTCCCTCACACCCCCTCCCAGGAAAGGACAGACAATGTGGTGATTTGATATGCGGTTCATATGTGTGTGGCAGGATTGGGGGATAACTCAAGGCTATGTTCTGTTGCTCCTCCTTTCCAGTGTAGGACATTAGGGGAGCTATTGTCCTGGTATCTCCAATATGTGGTAGCTCAAACATCTATTTCATTGGATCTACCTGGGAAACCAGCATACCCAATTCCTTAGCAGGACTGGGATTTGGATGAAGGTAAATTGGCTGTGGCTTAATCTAGAGAAGACTGAATTAACACTGGAGGAGGGAAATGGCTGTAAGAAATGGTAATGCTGATATCAGCTCTCTCAGTCAAGGGAGATTTCCTGCCTTCGGTTATTCGGCTTTGCTGTTTGGGGTCTTACTGGATCCTCAGCTTTTTTTAGATGTCCAGATAGCAGCCATGATCAGAAGTATTTTTGTCTTCTGCTCTTAGCCAGGAGGTTGTGACCTTTCCCTTTGGATGCAGACCTCAATGATTCATGCCTTGGTAATTAAGCAATTGGAATACTGCAATTACTATACAGGGTCTATTTTTACTTCATAATTATAGAATCATAGAAATGTAAGATTTGAGGGACCTTGATAAGTCATCTAGTCCAGTCCCATACACTGAGCCAGGACCAAGTATTATCTAAACCAGCGTTTCTCAAACTGGGGTCCGCGGACCCCTGGGGGTCTGTGAGGGTACTCCAGGTGGTCCTCAGGCCCCGCTGATCAACTCCTCCCTCACCCTCCCTCAATTCCTGCCCCTCCCTCTGTTTCCTGGCATGCAGGAGGCGCTGGGACGGATGGGGAAGAAGTGGGGATGAGGCATGCTCAGGGGAATGGGTGGAAAGAGGCGGGGAAGAGGAGGGGCAGGGGTGCAGTGGGAACGGGAAGAGATGGGGTGGGGTCTTCAGAGAAGGGGTGGAGTGGGGGCAGGACCTGGGGCTCAGCGGGGTCTTGGGGGTCCCTGAAAAAATTTAAATCAAAATGGGGGTCCTCAGTTTGCTTAAGTTTGAGAACCGCTGATTTAGACCATCCCTGACAGGTGTTTGTCGAATCTGTTCTTTAAAACCTTCAGTAAGGGAGATTCCAAAACCTCCCTAAGTGATTTTGTTCCCTGTGCTTAACTACCCTTACAGTTAGGAAGTTTTGTCTAATGTCCAATCTAAATCTCCCTTGCTGCAATTTAAGACCATTACTTCTTTTCCTGTCCTCACTGGTGAAGAACAATTTATCACCCTCCTCTTTATAAACAACCTTTTACGTACTTGAACACTGCTATCATGTCCCCCAGCTCCAGTCTTCTCTACTACAGTCTAAACAAACCCAGTTGTTTCAATCTTTCCTCTTGGTAATTTAATTGTAGACCTTTAATAATTTTTGTTTCTCTCCTCTGGACTTTCCCCAATTTGTCCATATCTTTCCTGAAGTGTGGTACCCAGAACTGGACACAATTCTCCATAATGTGCATCTATGCTGGGTTTTTCAAAATCACTCACCATTAATTTAATTCCTCTCACTGAGGTGAATGGGAGTTTTACCATTGACTGAAATGGGAGCAGACATAGGCTAATACTGACTGCTTTTGAAAATCTCACCTTGATGTTTTAATGTCACTGTAAGCTTGGACTTGGTGAATCCTCTCTCGATATGTTTCTGATAGTCATTGATAAAAAGCTAACTAAAGGTATACAACACATTGTTTTCATAATGATACATAAGACCCTGATTTCTGACTATTTTAGGAATTTATATGGTGCCTATTAACATAACCTCTGAACACCTCATAATCTTTAATGTCTGAGGAACATTTTGCTTTTTCTTATGAACAAGGATTATAATGTAAAATAATTTTGTAATGCCCGTCAAGTCCTTCTTTACATCTCTGTTGCTCCTTGTATTCTACATTATACTACTGAAGTGATGAAAAATTAGCAAAATAAAATTTAAAAATGACTGATTAATACAATGGAATGTCAAGTGTCTTGTAGCTTCCCTAAAGCTTATTTTACTGTGTCCCTGAAAATGGAAAGTAAAGAAAAGGTTTCATTTTGTCTCCCAGTAGAAGCCAGTCTCATTCAGATATTGGGGGCAGAGTGTGGGGGGTATATTTATGTTCAATGCTATTTTCTGTAGACCAGCTGCTTCAAAACTATTTAAAGGTTCAGTATACACTGAATTTTAGCTGCCTCTCAAAACTAAATATTAGACTATGTCTGTTTTATTGTGATAAGATGCTGCCAGTGATTTGGTAAACAACATTACTTTGGGCTGAAAAAAAAACATTGGACATGTTGTCCTTCACCTTATTATCCCACATGTCTTAAGCAATGCTGCACTCGGTTCACAAATTGCTCTGATAAATCTACCTAAAGAATCAAACAAATTAAATAATCCTTAATCTTTAAAGTAAAACTGTTTGTTATGAGTTCACAAACTTTAGCTTTCACAGCAATTGGTTGTCTACATTTTTAATGGGGTTGGAAGACTCTGAGGGTATTAGATCTAAAATACTCTAAGCTTTACAAACAGTTACATCAAATTTGTAAAGCGTCTCAAGGTTTAAATGACAAAATAACTCATGCAGCATGACAAAAACAATTAAAATATCTTTGGGAACATCATGTAGAAATTATCCACTCATCAGAGAAGAGTGTACAAAATGAAGTAGAAACCCAATCTTCTTACTATCTGTGGAGCCCTTTTCAGATTGAGGAATACAGTTAAAGTTGTATATGTTTGTTTTGCCTGCAGTCCTTCCCTCCCTTACACCTGGCTTACATAGAGTTAGCTGAACAAAACAGTAGAGAACATAAATTGCCTTGCCATTATCTTAATAGTCGTTAGGTCCTAGATAGAAGTGGATCTTCTAAACAACTTAGGACCACTGAAACCCCTCCCACCAAAGTCTCTACTGACCTTTTCCTAGCTAAAATTCAGAAACAGTACTCCATCCTCATCCTCCTAGATCTGTCACCCACCTTTGACATAGTCAGCCATGCTCTTCTTCTTGAAGTCTTGTCCTCTTTTGGATTCCATGACGGTCCCCTCCTGTTTCTCCTCCTACCTATCTCATCGATACCTCAGTGTGTCCTCTAGAGGATCCTCCTTATCCACACTCCAACTTTCTGTGGAGATTCCATAGGGCTGTGTCCTTGGTCCCCTTCTCTTCTCTCTGGGTAATCTCCACTGCAAATACAAATTCAGCTACCATTTCTGTGCTGACACGTCATAGATCTACCTCTTTACTCCACACCTGTCTCCTTCTGTCCAAACTAAAGTCACAACCTGTCACTCTGACAGCTCTTCATGAATGTCTAGCTGCCCGCTCAAGCTAAACCAGATCTCCTAATCTTTCCTCACAGGCCTTCCACATTACCTCCTTTTTGATCACTGTGGACAACACCACCATCCTGCCTGTCACTCAGGCCTGTTTCCAGTGTGTCACTGTCAAGTTAAATCTCTCTCTCAATCCTCACATTCAGACTATATATAAATCTTGACATTTTTTTCTGCATAATATCTGGGTTATGGCCCTTCCTATCCATCCACACCACTAAAACTATCATCCGAGCTTTCATTATCTTGCATCTCAATTACTGCAACATACAGACAAAACCTTCTGTGTAAGGGGGTGGGGCAATTCTTGGGGAAGGGTTGGAAGGAATGACATCTGTCAGAGCCCAAGGCTGGAGTTGGGGTGATCTCTGCTAAGCATATTAACATGTGTATGTTCTTTTATTATTTTAATATGTCTTATCTGTAATGCTTTCACCCTAAGAATCAATGTGCTTGCTTAAAATGAGCTGTGTGGTAACTTAGAATTGTGGACAATTATGCTGTTAGGTTAAACAAACATTTAACCTAACATATACAAAATATTACAGCTCGCTGTTTTATTACCATGTATTGTGTAATCTGTTGAGGGAAGGGGGTTAAAAGAAGCACCTCTCTCTAAGCACACAAGATACAGGAAAATTATAAAGCCAGGCTAGGTGGAACTGCAGACAATATGTATTAGTAAAAGTGATATAAGCTTTTCCAAGCTACACTTGTCATTCATACTGTGACACTACCAAGATGGGAGGAAAAATCAAAGATCTGTTGTACAAGTAACCAACCTTTTCTCTTCCCACCCACTACCAAACAGGCATGCCAACAGGGCTGATATTGAATTTATCAGCATTTCAGTACCTACAAAAATCAGAGTCATCCGATTATAACAGAACAACAAATGTTAAAACAAGAGGTGATTGAAGGTAATAGAGATTAATAAATATCATTATTATATATATTTTCATTCATAGATTATAATACCACAATGGACCACTGTGGCCACCTCATCTGACATGTGTACCACAGGCCATAGGAAGACGACAACAAACTTTAATGTATTAATATTCACAACACTCCTATGAAATAGGTGAATATTATCTGTATAATACGGACCAGGACTCAGACACAGATGGGTTTAATTAACTTTCCAAAGGCCACCCAGTGAACTAGGGTGAGAACACAGGAGTCTACCAATGCACAATGGTCAGTACACTGAGGCAACACTGCCTCTCAAGTGTGATGTCAAAGAGATTAGGGCAATGTGTCCAAATCCTGTGACACTTGTGGACACAACTAGCAACGTGAAGAGATCATAATGACCACTCCAATGACCTAATCCTGCAAATACTGACACGTGAGTTCTTATATGATGGATGAAAAAAGTAGCAAGCAAACTAATTTCAGTTTCAACACCTACAAAGGAGTTATTAAAAATAATGAGAAAAGGCACTCTATAGAACAACAACAATGAAACACACCCACAGAAAAATCCTTTTCATAAGCAAAACAAAAAACCTCAGAAACTGCAGAAAACATTTGGGCTGCAATTTAATTTTACTACGTCATAAAGAGTTACCCTATATTCAATCATCTGTTAGATAAAATGTCTGAATGATTTTTCACATCCTGTGTTCCTGGCTAAGGCTCTGCATCTCTTCTTACCGGTACAGGGTAATCAGCTGGAATGGAGCTTGGCATAAAAGACTCAAATGTAGTGAAAAATAGAAAATCATAAAATAATGTAGTGAAAAATAAATACAACAAGCTGACCCTAGCCTGTAATTGAACAGGCTCTATATTTGTTTTTTCTGGTTAATTAATTAATCCCGGGCTCCCTTTTCTTATTCTCCCTTCCTTGGGCTCTCCAAGTATTATTTCTAGTATCACTAGATGCCATCCATCAAAAGGATACATCCACAGAACCATAGGGCATTCATGTGGTCAGTTTATTTAGTTTATGTTAGAAACATCAGATCCGTTCCTTATGAAATTTCACAACAAACTGCCCTCAAGGATCTCTTCAGATATGTGAGTGATTCTGCCATCAGACTTAGGAGTTGGGCATTCCTCGAACATGCTTTACGTTATGTGTCCAGTGTTGCAGTTGCAGCATCCATTTTCTTGCCAGTCCCACATATATTCCATGTAACAACAAGGTCATGGAATGATTTAGAAATGGTTTAATGGGATGTGAGAATGATGCCATAAAATATGCACTGCTTATAGGAGCTTGGACCCCAGATGAAGCAAACAAACTGTTTCACAGAAGATGAGTTTTAAGGCTGAGAAGTTAGTCTGCCTCTCTTTCTGAAATTCTTCTCTTTCGGTTAAAATAAATATACTTAAATATAATATAAATATAAATAAACTGGCTAAAATAAATATATCTTCATATGAGAAAATGTGGAATCATTGTGTCAAGTTATTATATTAAATAGTGTAATGAAGTTGGTAGAGTCAGGAAATAATCTTTACGAATTCAAACATAGTTAGAGATAAAATAATTGAAAATTTCAGAATAGCTATATAAAGAATAAGGCTAATTACAATATTCTGAACCTAGAGGAAATAACACTGATTAGTGACAATAGCCATAGGGGTAACCTATATAGTAAAAATAGATGGTCCTCTTAAACAATGTTATTCTAGATTTATGCCAGCATGATTACATAGACTGTCAGCAACAGTGCGTCGATCTTTTGGACTTAAGTTTGTAAAGCTCTATATTAAGGATCTCTTTTTATACCAAAATTGGCTGAGAATAATACTGAATTAGGTAAATTTTCTACTTTGTAATAAGACTGATAGAAATTTTTACTGCTTGCTAGGTTTTTAACATCCTAGGTCAAGTTCATACATTGGCACATTGTAAACATTCATATAACCACCTCTAAAAGTCTATTTTGATTAATAAGAGATATTTATAAAAAGCCTTTTTCTGTACTTTACCGTAAGCAATCTAAAACTGAAACAGTTGATTAAATAATTTTATTTAACCAATGCATTATTTCAGACCATATCTACTCTAAAGTTCTTAAAAGTGACCCAAGTTCAGTGAGTTAAGGTCTCAGCCTGGAAAATTCAAGCTAGAGTGTTCAAGTTATTTCAATTTACGTTACCTTGTTTCCCGGGACATGTTATTTTGCACTGAAGATGATGTTAAAAAATCAGCACACTGGGGGGTATGCCTTTGTGAATAATTGACTCCTATAGGGAAATGAGATACTGGAGTAATGGATGCTACTAGAAATGCGAGCAAGAGAAAGTTATAGTATTAAAAATTTACTAATGGGTGCTCCTCCTCATCTGCCACCATTTATCAAGTTGACAGTATGCGAAACTCTATATTTTACCTGGACAATCATGAAACTTGATAGATAGAAACATTCCATTCTGATGACTGCTGATTATTTTATAACTTGGAGAATAAGGCTTGATGATGAAAATGTATACGCTGTTAATCTGTGTCTCCTTTTTTTCTTAAATTTTGCTAATTTTGTTTTAGTTACCTCAAGAATACCTCATGGCAGTGAATTCCATAGTTATCCATATAATACTTAAAAACATTAATCCATTTTCAGTTTACAGTGTCAATTTTTAATCCACACATCAAAACCACTAACCCAGGAACCTATCCTTGCAACAAAGCCCAATGTCAACTCTGTCCACATATTTATTCAAGTGACACCATCATAGGACCTAAACACATTAGCCACGCCATCAGGGGCTCATTCACCTACACATCTACCAATGTGATATATGCCATCATGGGCCAGCAATGCCCTTCTGCCATGTACTTTGGCGAAACCAGACAGTCTCTACACAAAAGAATAAATGGACACAAATCTGACATCAGGAATCATAACATTCAAAAACCGTTAGGAGAACACTCCAACCTCTCTGGCCACTCATTAAAAGATTTCAGGGTGGCAATTTTGCAACAGAAAAGCTTCAAAAACAGACTCCAGGAAGAAACTGCTGAGCTTGAATTAATATGCAAACTAGATACCATTAACTTGGGTTTGAATAGAGACTGGGAGTGGTTGGGTCATTACACATACTGAATCTATTTCCCCATGTTAAGTATCCTCACACCTTCTTGTCAACTGTCTAAATGGGCCATCTTGATTAGCACTACAAAAGTTTTTTTCTCCTGCTGATAATAGCTCATCTTAATTAATTAGCCTCTTACTCAACCTTTTCATGTTCTCTGTATGTATGTATATGTATATATATAGATATATAGATAGATATATATATTTATATCTTCTTACTATATGTTCCATTCTATGCATCCGATGAAGTGGGCTGTAGCCCACAAAAGCTTATGCTCTAATAAATTTGTTAGTCTCTAAGGTGCCACAAGTACTCCTGTTCTTTTTGCGGATACAGACTAACATGGCTGCTACTCTGAAACCCATTGTTTTTTTGGGAAAATCATCTTGTGGGCAAGAGGACTCAAAGCACTTGAATGGTCTTGATGTATCATTCATTATTCTAGGTTTCCATTATAGCTCTTCACTTTTCCAAACTATCACAAGTTTCTTTAGTCTCTCCTCATTTTGAATCTCCTGCCCCATACACCCATTCTCTTTGTTGCCTTTTCATGGCCATCACTCGATTCAGATAAAAGATGTGCCACGCCATATAACTGGCTTCTTAATGCAGCCCAACATTTTATTCCAAAATAATGACAAGGCAGGTGGCAAGCTGTCATTACCATTATGATTGTTACCTATTAGTTCATAGTGAGTCTACGCTAGAATATCCTATTATAATTGTTATTCCAATCTCCCCTCCTTTATCCCTCCCACTTGCTTGTTTCACCATTATTGCATCTTGTCTTTTAAGATTGTGAGCTTCTGGGACAGGGACAATGGACCAGATTATGTCACCTTGACTCATATCACACTGAGGACAACAAGAACATTTGTGAAATGAAGTGCTAATCCCTGTACCAGAATCTGGTGCTATATGCTTATATACGGTGACCAGACGTCCCGATAAAATCGGGACTGTCCCAATATTTAATTATTTGTCCCACGTCCCGACCGATGTATGGTTGGGATGCCATTTGTCCCGATATTTTGCCTTTTTTTTTTTTGCTCTTTCTTTTCTTATTTTGTCTGTGTTGTCTTTATAGTCGAAAATCATTAAAAACCTTTTTTAAGAAATAACTAGTAGTTGTTGTTTGTCTTATACGGGCACTACTCAACCTCATTACATCTGTGTCGGGTGGTGGGAAGTAGCGAACACCCAGGGCTAAATTAGGGCCCTTAGGCGTGGCTCCTTCTTCCATTATCTCTGCACAGGTAAGGAGTACTTTTCTACTTACCATTACCACTAACAGATTACAACTGTTTTCTGTGCTGATCTGTATATTGGGAGGAGCAAAGCCACTCCCTGCCTATTCCCCACTCCCTTGTTTATAGGGAGAGTCACCGTGGATGCCCATCACCTGCTTAGCATCCTGTACCAGACCTCAAGGTCTTTAGAGGCTGACCTTGTGTAGGACAAGCCATGACCTGGCCCACAGTTAATGGAGTACTGGGTAACCAGATCACTTACTTGCTACTGTACCTGCCGGAAATGTACACATTTTAACACATTATTAAAGGCAGCATGACAGGAAAACTGCATAATTACTGTTGGGCTAATGTTGGTCCCTCTGTGCTTAATCTTGGTGCATTTGTTTGAAAAATGAGCATCTCCACAATATCAGACAATAAAGTAAAGGTGGACTGGAGTTCACTGTTACTAGAGACAGAAAAGGAGTGATGCCCTGAAGATAGAAAAATCTGCCACTGAATAACTATCACCACAGTGACTAACACAGCTGAGGACTAACAGACCAAGACTATTATAGAAAGCATACAGAACCCTAATATCACGCATTGCTATGTTATAGTAGAATACATCATTCATGCAACCAGGTATCTCATTTGAGCCCAGTGATAAACATCTAATGCTTTGTTCAGTGAGTCCTGCTTCATGAATTCATTAACCCTAACTATAGTATCATTCTTTTCTCAGACTCCTCATAACTAATATTGGCCAGTTGACAATTCAAGAATAAATAAACTGACAGAATAAATTTGATTCTTTCATCTACTATGGGCATATATTTAATCAAAGAATTCATTCAAAACAAAGGGTTTCTTCAGAGCACTCCTGCAAAATGTCCATGACTATTTCAGCACTGGGGAGAAAACAACAAAGTTTAAATTAAAACTTTCTTACATTGCTGGTGGGAGAGGCAATATAAATTACTTTCTTCCAACTAAATCCCTTCTGTACCATCCTTCCCCTCAAATAATTCCAAAATGTAATTAACAGAGTTATCCTTTGTATCGATTTTACAATGGTTTGTCTCTACTCAGTATATTTGGCTGATAAAGGAGAGTGTTTTTACCTAAGAAGAAAAAAATCTCATGCTGACATAAATTATGGGCCTGATCCAGCTAAGGTTCAGGTAGCAAACTTTGCTTGCTATTTTTTTTACTTCATGGGATGTAGGAGTGAGAAACAACTTTAAAGCATTTGTGTCTCAAAATTGCAATAAAACACTGTTTTGCAGCAAACTGGTTTTTATTTTTCAATTTTTCATATGAAATGTATTGTGTTATTTATTATTTGTAGTATCAGAGCACCTGGGAGACTACTGTGATAGGTGTTGTACAAACATAAAACAAAAAGATGGTCTCTGCCCCCGAAGAGTGTACAATCCAATATAAAAAAAATATACAACACGTGGATATAGAGATGAGTACAAGGAAACAATGAGACAATATTGGTGATAAGCAGCAGTCCCAGCACTGTATGAAATTTATTGTGACATGTTAAATCAAAATGCATCAATCAAATCAGAGCATATTACATTATGAACTATGGCATTACATGAGTTTCTTCTGATCTAACCCAGTGCAATTGTCACAATCTGTAATCTGTCAAGCAAAACATTTAGAACAAAAGTGTCTGTAAACAAAGGGTTTGATAGTTTGCTGTTAGTTAAACACCTTTGAACATTATGAAAGTCTGTCTGCTCATGAAAACAAACAGATATGGTGCTGGCTGATAAATAATTCAGGTCCAAATCTTGCCCTGGATGGTACAGCAAATGGGTGCAGAGAGATACTCTTTTGTTTTGTGTTTCATAGGCATCCACACAGAGGGTCTGGGCACCATACAATGCAAACTTATTTTGCTGTTCCTCTAAGCAGGAATAATTTATGCATCTATCATTTACCATGGCTGCCTATATATTTATTTACAAATATTAAGTATGACTTCATTTTGTTAATATTTGAAGATCTTAATTAGTTTTTTAAATTAATTCATTAATTAAATGTGTGCATTCCTATTTATATAATTTTGATGCCCATCACTGGTACAAAAATTGAACATGAGGGACCTGAAGCACATTTAATTGTCTGTTATCATCTACACTGGTATGCAGGAAAAAAGAAAAGCAGAAAGTGTAAGAAATACACAGGTTTACTAATTTTGCTTCTATTTCACCAAATACTACTTCCACAAAACTGTCTTAAATTTTAGAAAATCTGGGAGCTAACAATAACTTTAGGACTAAAATCTGATTCTTGTTTCACACCAATGTTTGTCAACATCAAGTGCTTTTAGACAGATATGACAACCGCACAACAGAAGGGCAATAGATCATTTGCAACAGTTTGAAAAAGAAAATGAAACTTGTCTGTGTGTTTTGTACATTCACCATTGTAAGTATTACATTTTCCTACCCATCCTTTCAGTATCTCTTATGTGCCTGAACTACAAAGCAGAGCAGAATGTATACACGGTACAGCAAATTGCAGTCAACAGCTACGCCTTTTTCTTTCATCTGTATAATCGTTTAATGCTCAATCAGTCTTTACCCAGACAACATAACTGCCGTGTACTGTAAGTATTAAGGCCAAATCCTACCACTGGATGCTGTTATTCACTTTATTAGGAGTCCGATCCATTCATTTGATAGCAAAATTTTAGATTTTAATCTTTATACGTTTATCTCTCCACTTCTTTTCTCAACAAACCAACTGCAACTCAAAGGAAGAAATGGACTATACTATCTGAGAAATGTCTGCATACTACAATAAAACATGACCCATTTGCACACAGGCATGTTAAAGAAAATAAAGAAGAAAAAGGTGAGAATGTGTATGAGTGATTCATTTGCTAACAATTCTAAAAATTTAAATTTAAAAAAATGTTTGACCCAAAATGAAATATTTCATTTTGGAATTGAGCATGTAATGGTTTATTTAAAAAAATAATAAAACTAAAGGAAGTTTTGAAATGAAAAGTCGTTTCAAATAAAAAAATCCCAACATTTCATTTAGAAAATTTCAAAACCAAATATTTGACTTTTTTTTAATTTTTAGGGTTGTTTTTTCCAACCAAAACAATTTGGAAACATTGACACAAATTTATGAAATAATTCAATGTCCCTGCTTCTGCATATTTTACTGAAAAAAATGTGGGTTCAAAAATGTTGTCCAGCTCTGCGCCTAGCCCCTAATAGTTAGAAATTATTTTATGCCCTGAAGCATGAGCGTTTATATATACTTTCCAATGTTTAAAAAATATTTACCATTATCACTCTGCAAATATACCATATAATGCTACGTAAGTGATGTACCCAGAAATGGCTGACAGTTTGGGTACAGGAAAGGTAAAGATATAGCAGTTCCTAGGGTTCTTTTCCATTAATCTGGTCATTAATTTGGAGGCATGCATGTATGTGTGGGTGGGGGCAAGGAGGGTTTTTTAGAAACAAAAAAGAGTGCGGCTGTGGAGTGACAACCTAGGGGTGCCCATGTGTCATGGATCCACAGGATCTGTGCTATGCCCCAGCTTTTTAAAAAGTATCTTGGGAAAACCCCATCAGTATGACAGGCCCCGCAAAGGTCCCACTCTTCCTTCAGGGCAGGCAAGCCCATCAGCTTCAGTGCCTCCGAGACTGAGGTCCTGAGCTCCAGCACTCCTGTTTCACACCATGTGTTCTGCCCAGCGACTTCAACAGACCCAGACTCCTAGTCAGAGACTTTTACACTCTTCAAGGATCACTGCTTCTCAGCATGTATTTGTAGTGACTTCATGAAGAATTTTCAAAACAGAGTAGCATTTATCAGTCAAATGGAACACACCACCAGAAGTCCTTAGGTTAGCAAAGAGAAATCAAAGTTAAGACATAATCCATCTAGCCAAGCCAGTACCATCAGCTAGTCAAACTGCTATGGGCTCCATTTCAGGTTCTGTTTCTGTCCTTTCAATATCCCAGCACTTCATACGCTCCCAAAAGCCAGTTCTGAATCTCCTTCCTACCACCTCTCAGACCTTTTTTCTTGAGCTGACCTCTATTCAGCTCCCCTGCTGAGAGATAGGAGGAAAATCTCCTTCCTCTTGTTTATTGATTGCGAGGTGTTAGGGTTCTAGCCATTGTGGTTTTTTCCATTGTCTTCTTGGACTTTTTATTGACATGGGTCTGCCTTGGCCAGTCCTTTAATGACCCATTCAGTCTGCCCCAGACAGCTAGACATGTACAACTCATGTCTCCTACATTGCCCCAACAGCAGATTTTGCCTCCACTGGGTAGCAATAAAAAGTACCAATCAAAATTGAGGAACACATAGGTTTCATAAAAATATTACAGAAAATTCCCACTTTGTCACACCATGTTATTAAAAACCAGTCCTCCAGCTCACTCAGTTTACATGGCTGGGAAGGGCATTTGTCCTTTATTGTTTAATCTTCAACATCTGTGTCACTACCAACCATGTTCCTGGGCATTGCTGACACTTTGTCTCCATTTCAAGTGGTCAGATATCAAGATCTGGCACCAGGAGCCAACAAGGAGCCGGAATAGACGCCACCGGCCCTTTGTCTCAAGACAGTGTTTCAATTAGTGCAAAGGTCAGTAGCAATGTGAGATATCAGAAAAATTTCCCAAATTCCATTTTGTATCCCTGGCTTCCACTTTGAATGAGCAAGAGTCACTCCACAATTGGAAGCTGCAGGTCACATGGTACTTCAAAAGTAGGGGAAAGGTCAGCTGAGGTAAACAATCAAAGTAGGGGAAAGCTCAGCAGATCATAACTCTGAGGTAAACAATGGCTGTAGGAAATAGTAGTGAGCATGCATGGAATTTGGCCTGCTTCAGATATCTGAGATCTGCAAGGCAGCAGCACGAAGCAATCCACTGACTTTTGTAAAACAGTACAGCCCTGACTTGTTGGTTAGGTCACATGCCATGATTGGGAGAGCAGAGCTTCAGTCGTTATGGTGACTAATGCAACTGAAACTTCTCACTCCATAATCAAAGAAGAAAGAATGATTACGTACCTTATAGTAACTGTGGCTTTGTGAGCCACTGTAATCAGAGTGGTTCTCACAACATGCCCTCCTTCCCCATTTTCAGAGTCTTCAGCTGCCATAGTTTGAACTACAAGGGAACTGAGGGAGGGTTGCATCCACCCTGCCCTTTATGTCTTTTCATGAGAGCACAGAGTGGCACAGGGCCCGGACATGGCTATTCAAAGACTTTGATCTCATGCATGCATTCGTCAAAAACAAATCTTGTCAAACCAACCTGATAGCTTTCTGTGACAGGGTAACAAGACTTGTGGATAGGAAGAAAGTGGTAGACATGGTATATCTTGACTCTAGTAATCTTTTGATTCTGTCTTGCATGATCTTCTCATAAACAAACTAGGGAAATGCAACCTAGATAGGGCTACTATAAGGTGGGTGTAGAACTGGTTGGAAAACTGTTCCCAGGGAGTAGTTATCAGTGGTTTACAGTCATGCTGGAAGGCCATAACGAGTGGGGATCAGTTCTGACCAGTTCTGTTCAATATCTTCATCAATGATTTAGATAATGGCATAGAGAGTATACTTATAAAGTTTGCAGACGATACCAAGCTGGGAGGGGTTGCAAGTGCTTTGGAGGATAGGATAGGATTAAAATTAAAAAATGATAGGAAAAACTTCCTAATTGTCAGGGTGGTTAAGCACTGGAATAAATTGCCCAGGGAGGTTGTGGAATCTCCATCGTTGGAGATTTTAAAGACTAGGTTAGACAAACACCTGTCAGGGATGGTCTAGATAATACTTAGTCCTGCCATGAGTGCAGGGAACTGGACTAGACGACCTCTTGAGATCCCTTCCAGTCCTGTGATTCTATGTGCACCAACAGTGGGATCCACACTGAGAACATCACAAAGAACCAGTTCCTGTAAGGTAAGTAACCATTTTTAATGTGAACAGTGGGCACAATAATGGCTGTAAAAAAGACAAATACGAAATGCCTTTACCCAAACTAAAACATTACTAATCATAGTGCCAAAGAGAAGGCACCTTGCAGGAAAGCTCTATGCTAATCCTGTATCACCAGCCCATAATATTCAAATCAATGGTCATAATTTACAAAACCACAGTGGCTACTCAGAAATCATCAGCAAAGAAATATCTCAAAGATAAGAGGCCTAACAATGTATTCACTCAGCCACTTGAAAATCTTCAGCCAATAGCTGCCACCTTCTATCATACTGAACCATATATAAATAAAGTTATAAACCAACTAAAACCCATAAATGATGATCAAGTGCCAAGAGCAGAGTAAAACAAATGTAAACTTATCAAGGGTTGTGGTAGATTCTCTATCACTGGAAATTTTAAATTAAAATAGGATTTTTTTTCTAAAAGATATGCTCTAATTTAAACAGCAGATGGCCTGTGTTATGCAGGTTAGATTAGATTATCCCAATGGTCCCTTTAGCCCTTATACTCTATTTATCTATTTTCCTATTACACAATCAGTGCAGAGAAAAACATACAAAAAGACATAATGGATGTGATTCAGACAGTGATCCACTTCACATTAAGTACCCTATAAAGCAGTTTTCTTTCTGAAATTCCTGCAGTAGACTCAGAAGACAGTATCTGTGACAACATTATTTTTATATATTATATAGTACCCACAAATCTGTTAGGTGCTTTTCAAACAAGTGAAAAGACATAAATCCTGCCCACAATTGAAATGTACACACAATTAATGACAGCAATAAATGATAAAAGAAAAGGAGTACTTGTGGCACCTTAGAGACTAACCAATTTATTTGAGCATGAGCTTTCGTGAGCTACAGCTCACTTCATCGGATGCATACTGTGGAAACTGCAGAAGACATTATATACACAGAGACCATGAAACAATACCTCCTCCCACCCCATTCTCCTGCTGGTAATAGCTTATCTAAAGTGATCATCAAGTTGGGCCATTTCCAGCACAAATCCAGGTTTTCTCACCCTCCGCCCCCCCCCCCCCCACAAACTCACTCTCCCGCTGGTAATAGCCCATCCAAAGTGACCAACATTCCACACAAAGATGGACTACAAGCCATCAAGAACACTACCCCCGATAATGTCACGGCTAACCTGGTGGCTGAACTTTGTGACTTTGTCCTTACCCATAACTATTTTATATCTGGGGACAATGTATACCTTCAGATCAGCGGCACTGCTATGGGTACCCGCATGGCCCCACAGTATGCCAACATTTTTATGGCTGATTTAGAACAACGCTTCCTCAGCTCTCGTCCCCTAACGCCCCTACTCTACCTGCGCTATATTGATGACATCTTCATCATCTGGACCCATGGAAAAGAAGCCCTTGAGGAATTCCACCATGATTTCAACAATTTCCATCCCACCATCAACCTCAGCCTGGTCCAGTCCACACAAGAGATCCACTTCCTGGACACTACAGTGCTAATAAACAATGGTCACATAAACACCACCCTATACCGGAAACCTACTGACCGCTATTCCTACCTACATGCCTCCAGCTTTCACCCTGACCACACCACACGATCCATCGTCTACAGCCAAGCTCTGCGATACAACCGCATTTGCTCCAACCCCTCAGACAGAGACAAACACCTACAAGATCTCTATCAAGCATTCTTACAACTACAGTACCCACCTGCTGAAGGGAAGAAACAGATTGATAGAACCAGAAGAGTTCCCAGAAGTCACCTACTACAGGACAGGCCTAACAAAGAAAATAACAGAACGCCACTAGCCGTCACCTTCAGCCCCCAACTAAAACCCCTCCAACGCATTATTAAGGATCTACAACCTATCCTGAAGGATGACCCAACACTCTCACAAATCTTGGGAGACAGGCCAGTCCTTGCCTACAGACAGCCCCCCAACCTGAAGCAAATACTCACCAACAACCACATACCACACAACAGAACCACTAACCCAGAAACCTATCCTTGCAACAAAGCCTGTTGCCAACTGTGCCCACATATCTATTCAGGGGACACCATCATAGGGCCTAACAACATCAGCCACACTATCAGAGGCTCGTTCACCTGCACATCCACCAATGTGATATATGCCATCATGTGCCAGCAATGCCCCTCTGCCATGTACATTGGTCAAACTGGACAGTCTCTACATAAAAGAATAAATGGACACAAATCAGATGTCAAGAATTATAACATTCATAAACCAGTCGGAGAACACTTCAATCTCTCTGGTCACGCAATCACAGACATGAAGGTTGCTATCTTACAACAAAAAAACTTCAAATCCAGACTCCAGCGAGAAACTGCTGAATTGGAATTCATTTGCAAATTGGATACTATTAATTTAGGCTTAAATAGAGACTGGGAGTGGCTAAATCATTATGCAAGGTAGCCTATTTCCCCTTGTTTTTTCCTACCCGCCCCCGCCCCCCCCCCCCAGATATTCTGGTTAAACTTGGATTTATGCTGGAAATGGCCCACCTTGATTGTCATGCACATTGTGGGGAGAGTGGTCAGTTTGGATGAGCTATTGCCAGCAGGAGAGTGAGTTTGTGTGTGTGTTGGGGGGGGGGAGTGAGAAAACCTGGATTTGTGCTGGAAATGGCCCACCTTGATTATCATGCACACTGTAGGGAGAGTGGTCACTTTGGATGAGCTATTACCAGCAGGAGAGTGAGTTTGTGTGTGTAGGGGGGTGGGGGGGTGAGAAAACCTGGATTTGTGCTGGAAATGGCCCATCTTGATTATCATGCACATTGTAGGGAGAGTGGTCACTTTGGATAAGCTATTACCAGCAGGAGAGTGAGTTTGTGTGTGTGTGTTTTTTGGGAAAGGGTGGGGGGGTGAGAAAACCTGTATTTGTGCTGGAAATGGCCCTCCTTGATTTTCATGCACGTTGTAAGGAGAGTGGTCACTTTGGATAGGCTATTACCAGCAGGAGAGTGAGTTTGTGTGTGTGGTTTTTGGAGGGGGGTGAAGGGGTGAGAGAACCTGGATTTGTGCAGGAAATGGCCCACCTTGATTATCATACACATTGTGAAGAGAGTGGTCACTTTGAATGGGCTATTACCAGCAGGAGAGTGAGTTTGTGGGGCGGGGGGGCAGAGGGTGAGAAAACCTGGATTTGTGCTGGAAATGGCCCAACTTGATGATCACTTTAGATAAGCTATTACCAGCAGGAGAATGGGGTGGGAGGAGGTATTGTTTCATGGTCTCTGTATATATAATGTCTTCTGCAGTTTCCACAGTATGCATCCGATGAAGTGAGCTGTAGCTCACGAAAGCTCATGCTCAAATAAATTGGTTAGTCTCTAGGTGCCACAAGTACTCCTTTTCTTTCTGCGAATACAGACTAACACGGCTGTTACTCTGAAACCAATAAATGATAGGAGGTGGAATGGACTGAGAGAGAAGGATAAGACATTAAAATGTTTGTGTGCCTGTATGGGTAAATTCTAATTATACATGTAGTTTATCACATTAATAGATCAGATGTGAGATTATTTTAGATCAGATGTGAGATCATGGAATAAATTACATGTAAAGTGTGTAAGCTTATACTGCTACTTCTTTAGTGTACCTGGATACCTGTGATAGAGGGTATCCGTGTCCAGGAATGCATTTCATGAACACGTTTTAAAATGCATGCTGCAAGGAGGCTCTCTTCTCACAGGCTACAAATATCATTTCTGGTGCAAGACTTATTTGTGCAATTTAGCTGGTGCTGGCAGTAAACTGTACTTTAAAATGACTCATGTGAAAACTGTAATCTATATTCCTCCTGTGAGAACAAAAGCTGGTTAATCCGTTGGTGCCCAGGAGTTAGCAGTTCAGTGATGCTAAGCATTAATGTATGATGTTTCCTTTCAAAGTCCTTAACTGACTGTTGTATACCTGTTTACTCTCTCCGCCAGTTAGTTCTGCACTTTCTTCGCACTTTCTGATTCTTTGAAGCATTAAATAAGAAGGTGCCCAGCTAAGCTTTGGCTTAAACAAAAGACTGAGCAGTACGTTGAGGAATGGTAGCAGAGACGAATCCTCCTTGGAGCAGACAGTAATGCTTTTGTTAAGTGAGAAAATAGCTACGTTCCTACCCAAAATTATGGAAACTGAATAAAATATCATTTTGCCAGTGCCATAATCACAGCAGTCTCATTTTTATGCCTCTCTCTTTCAGATAAATGCTTCATTTATATGAATTGGTCCCAGACACCAGTAGGGATACGTCTGTACTTCCAGTGTTTACGCCTCATATTTTGTTATGAGGAGTCTTGACTCAAAGAATCAATTGACCCCCTGCATGGGCCTCAGAGTGTCACTGAGAAACTAATCTCCAAGCCCTTCCATCCTTCTGAGCTCTCCAGCTCGGGGGCAGCAGTTATCAGAGGCACAACCAGCTGCTGCCCCACCTTACATCAGGAAGGGTTTCCTTTTGCAGTCAGGGAATCCAGAAGAAGTAAAGCAAAATCAATTAGGATTAATATCACTGGGATTCCCTGGGGGATTGTTGGGGAGAACAACCACTCCCCCAACCCCATTAATTCCCTCAGAAGCTTCAGAGCTTGACCTTTACTCTGCACCTGCCAAGTGACTTCCAAAGTGGTAAAGGGAACATGCCACAGAGCTTGCACTCTTTCCCTCTCTGTTCACCATCAGGTCTGATTCAGAGGTCTGAGACTCTCCCCTAGCACAAGTTGAGGGTAGAATTAGGCCGTTCCTATAAGAGGTTATGTCACTGATGTCAAGGAGAACATATACGAATGCATGAATTTGTTAATACACATTCATTTTTGGAGTGAGGGAGGGAGTAAATCAGTGCTTAAAATACTCTCTCTGAAAGTGACTAAACGTGAGCACTTTGTGAGTCAGTGATATTTTCAAGGCACAAGAATATTCTTTTTCTAATAGACAGAGGATTCAATTTAATGTGCTTTGTCTAAATGTGTTTACTTATCTAATACCTTTCGGAAACTGTAATTGCAAGAGACAATTCCAATGTTTGTGCTTCTCTTTTTAAAATATGAATTAACTTTAATGTAGGTGCTCAGAATTAGATTGGCTAAGCACTTGGATAAATATGCTGTTTTCTCAAACACTAATCAGGGAGATAAGAATAGAAAAGTACATGCTTTCATGAAGGATTGAACATAAAACCATTAGATTATAAGCACAATATGTAGCTAACTGCCTAACCTTAATCTGCCTAGATAACTCAGAACACTTTTATCCATTTTTCTCAGATTATATCACCTTGAATGTTTAATTCTACTGGATAGAGGATCAGACCAAGAGAAGGGTAGAGCCCTATGAGCCCTGAGAGAAAATCCTGAAGCAGAAGTCAAGACTAGAGAGGGACCTCAAGCCCAAAATATTTACATAGACCAAAGACAATTAATATGAGTTTTTTTAATGTAATAATTCCACAAGACATATGATATTAATCTCTTTGGCAAGAAGAGTACATTGTAACTGTATTCATTTCTCATATGTATATATATGTGTGTTTGTGTGGATCTATACGCATGCATGGCAGCCACATCTATATTACAGTTGCCTCATTATAATCCTCTCCCTATTTTCAATTGCTTATGAATTAGATAAACTAACTATCCATACTCATATTGTACATGCTTGGTCTCTGCCTCAGGTTATTTTATATTTTAATTGGAATACAAATCTTTTTTTAGAATAATGCAAGTGAAAAATAGGGATTTTTTGCTGGGGTTCAAAATAAATGGTTTGGAGGCGGGGGAGTTTTAACAGTGCTAATTTCATCATAGTTTGGAGTAGTGTAAGGAATACAGGCTGTATCTGGATTCAGGCCTGAGTGACTTTCGGTGGACAGACGTATAATGAAAGTTAGCATTGCCAAGAAATGTTTAAAGCAGCTTTTTTGTCAGCAAATGGTCATTAGGAAAAGGGCTATTCACGAGTCCTGGCTACTACACCACTTCATAGGTTATTTTCCCAGTATCATAATTAACTCACTGTCATGAGAATTTGTGTAAATGACAAAACGCATAACCTTGAATAAGTCATGAATTATATTTAAACAATCAAAACTTCTGAGTTGGGGGCCTAAAGCAGAACTTGCCTACCAGTTCCCTATCACATGGCAACTTCTTGTATCCTATTTTAAAGAGACATCTTTTTGCAGTTAGACACTGTTTGTAAATTGGGTTACAACATACCCACCCTAAATGAGAACCTTTGATGTAATTAAAGACAAAGGTGTCAAATTATTGGTCCTTGATGACATATACCAATATGCAGGAACCTCTAATTGGACAAGAATGTTCCTTGCGGAGGAACAGGGGAATTACTGATCCCTACAAAGGATGCAAACCATGCAGAGAAAGAGCAGGGGGGTAGGGAAATTCCCTTGCAGAAACAAGATACCCAGAGCTGCATCCTGCTTCATTCCCTGGACCAGCCACCCAGAGGAGAACAGAAGAGAGCTGACCCTGACTAAGCCATTCCTAAGGTGTAACCAAGTCGCCAAAAGGGAAGCAAGAAATCATTTTGAAAGTTGTACTTCCTTAAAATTCAAGATAAAGTAACAGAAGTGCTTTCAGCAGACTTTGAGTTAAATTAATCAGGTTAAAGGAAAAGGGATTCTCCCATCAACCTTTCTACAAAACCTTGAGAAGAACTGTTGTTGTTTTTTTAACTTACTCGGTATGATTTAATTACTAAGTGTGGTAACTGGCAAGCCAGATAAATTGAACCATTAACTTATTGATTGTATTCCAATTCTAATGTCAGTTTGACTTCGTAATGTATTGTAAATTAAGTCAGAAAAACTAAATTAACCTAGTTAGCAGCTTATTTTGCTTAAACTTGTATTTGTTTTATAACTGCCTGTTTAATCTTTTAATAAATTTGTAAGAGACACTGAATTGTTTTATTTCCCAAATCATCAATGCAGACAAAGTAACCTACATAGGATAAGAAGGTAAAATCCTTAACAATCATTCCTGAGCCCATTCAGTATATCATTCACTTAAAATATAATGCTATTATTCCTACAGTAGGTACTAGAATTATGGCAGAGGAATAGTCGTGGGGTCAGAGAAATGTCTTTTACAGTGTAGCTTGTTCGAGGTTTGCTCCTAAATTCTCAAATGTGCCAAATGCAAAGTGTCTGCTCCCAGGGCCACTGAGCTCCCTGCACAATAGTGAAGCAGCCACATGGAACTGAACCTTTGGACAGGAGACAAAGAGGAAGCATTCATGTCCTGCTAAGCCCACTGAAATGCCATTTGGTCCAGGAAGATTCACTGACAGGAGACCATATGTTCTTGCCCACCTCTTCCAATGACTAGTGTTAAGAGTTCTATTCATAACTCTTCTTATTGAGCTAGGTCTCAAATGGTAGGAGGGAAGCCTCCCTATTATACAGTTGAAATAACTAAGTTTGCACAAATTTCAGAGTGGTAGTTGTGTTAGTCTGTATCAGCAAAAAAAAATGACGAGTCCTTGTGGCACCTTAGAGACTAACACATTTATTTGGGCATAAGCTTTTGTGGGCTAGAACCCACTTCATCAGATGCATGGAGTGGAAAATACAGGAGCAGGTATAAATACATGAAAAGATGGGAGTTACCAAGTGTGAGGTCAGTCTAATGAGACAATTAAATTCACAGTAGGATACCAAGGGAGGAAAAATAACTTTTGTAGTGGTAATGAGAGTGGCTCATTTCAAACAGTTGACAAGAAGGTGTGAGTAACAGTAGGAGAAAATTAGTATGGGGGAAATTAGGTTTAGGTTTTGTAATGACCCAACCACTCCCAGTCTTTATTCAGGCCTAATGTGATGGTGTCCAGTTTGCAAATTAATTCCAGTTCTGCAGTTTCACGTTGGAGTCTGTTTTTGAAGTTTTTTTGTTGAAGAATTGCCACTTTTAGGTCTATTATTGAGTGACCAGGGAAATTGAAGTGTTCTCCTACAGTTTACATAAGGTCACTTCTAACAGAGCGGGGAAGACAATCACATCTCTAATGTGGCAGAAGCTAGTCTCATCGTCCCAGAAACAATCTGCTTAATCTGTGCACTTGGGTATGTTGTATGTAGAATGGGACTTACTGCTTTTGCTTATGTAACCCATTATATGTCTGCTCTGAGTGGGTCAGAGGATAAAAGCTACAGCTGCTGCTAGCTAATGGCTTAAATGATAGAGAGCTATACTCTGCTGGTGAAGGATGGGGTTGTTACAGATGCACACTGTTTTTCTTTTTAAACAATTATTTATGATGTTTAAAAGTTATGTTAAAAGAACATTCTGGAATGCCTGTCCAGACTTCAATCTATCCCCATTATAAGTATAGTCTTTAATTACATTGTCTTGACTTAGATGATCCATACAAAATTAGAAAGGCCAAAGCATAAAACAAGGTCAAACTAGCTAGGGACAGAAAGGGTACCAAGAAAACATTTTACAAATACATTAGAAGCAAGAGGAAGACCAAGGACAGAGAAGGCCCATTACTCAAAGAGCAGGAGGAGACAACAACAGAAAATGTGGAAATGGCAAAGGTGCTTAATGACTTCTTTGTTTCAGTTTTCACCAAGAAGGTTGGTGGCGATTGGACATCTAACATATGGAATGCCAGTGAAAATGAGGTAGGATCAGAATCTAAAATATGGAAAGAATAAGTCAAAAATTACTTAGACCAGTTAGATGTCTTCAAATCACCAGGGCCTGATGAAATGCATCCTAGAATACTCAAGGAGATGACTGAGGAGATATCTGAGCCATTAGCGATTATCTTTGAAAAGTCATGGAAGACAGGAGACATTCCAGAAGACTGGAAATGGGCAAAAACAGTGCCCGTCTATAAAGAGGAAAATAAGGAAAACCCAGGGAATTACAGACAAGTCAGCTTAACTTCTGTATCTGGAAAGATAAAGAAGCAAATAATTAAAAAATCAAGTTGCAAACACTGAGAAGATAATGAGGTGATAAGTAACAGTCAGCATGGATTTGTCAAGAACAAATCGTGTCAAACCAACCTGATAGCTTTTTCTGACAGGGTAACAAGCCTTGTGGACAGGGGGGAAGTGGTAGATGTAGTATATCTTGACTTTAGTAATGCTTTTGATACTGTCTCGCATGATCTTCTCATAAACAAACTATGGAAATACAATTTAGATGGAGCTACGATAAGGTGGGTACATAACTGGTTGGAAAATCATTCCCAGAGAGTAGTTATCAGTTATTCACAGTCATGCTGGAAGAGCATAACGAGTGGGGTCCCTCAGGGATCAGTTCTGGGTCCAGTTCTGTTCAATATCTTCACCAATGATTTAGATAATGGCATAGAGAGTACACTTATAAAGTTTGTGGACAATACCAAAGTGGGAGGGGTTGCAAGTGCTTTGGAGAATAGTATTAAAATTCAAAATGATCTGGACAAACTGGAGAAATGGTCTGAAATAAATAGGATGAAATTCAATAAGGACAAATGCAAAGTACTCCACTTAGGAAGGAAAAATCAGTTGCACACATTCAAAATGGGAAATGACTGCACAGGAAGGATTATTGCAAAAAGGAATGTATGGGTCACAATGGATCACAAGCTCGATATGAGTCAACAGTGTAACACTGTTTAAAAAAAGCTAAAATCATTCTGGGATTCATTAGCAGGAGTGTTGTAAGCAAGACACAAGAATTAATTCTTCCGCACTGCTAAGGCCTCAATTGGAGTATTGTGTCCAGTTCTGGGCACTGCATTTCTGGAAAGATGTGGACAAATTGGAGAAAGTTCAGAGAAGAGCAACAAAAATGATTAAAGGTCTAGAAAACATGACCTATCAGGGAAGATTGAAAAAATTGGATTTGTTTAGTCTGGAGAACAAAAGACTCAGAGGGGACATGTTAATAGTTTTCAAGTACATAAAAGTTTGTTACAAGGAGGAGAGAGTAAAATTGTTCTTAACCTCTGAGGATAGGACAAAAAGCAATGGGCTTAAATTGCAGCAAGGGCAGTTTAGGTTGGACATTAGGAAAAACTTCCTAACTGTCAGAGTGGTTAAGCACTGGAATAAATTGCCTAGGGAGGTTGAGGAATCTCCATCATTGGAGATTTTTAAGAGCAGGATGGACAAACACCTGTTAGGGATGGTCTAGAGAATACTGAGTCCTACCTTGAGTGCAGCGGACTGGACTAGATGACCTCTCGAGGTCTCTTCCAGTTCTATGATTCTATACTTTTTACCCACAGGACCCTGTGTCATTCAGTGCACAGCATGGATGGTGCTCACTTTATGAATGGTGACTGTGTAGCTAATGAGTCTGCTCATAGTACCTCTGCTTTACTGACATTGGAGGGTGTGTAGTGGTCAGATTTTAAATCTCTCTATAAAAATGAGACTTGCCCTGCCAAAAATTCAATGTCAATTTATCCTCAAACACACACAGCCTGAAAAATGCAAACATATATCTAAGCTCTTAGAAATACTGTAAATTATTTAAGTAGCTGTTGAGAACCTATTTTATTGATTTTCCCCACACTTTTAATTCCTGGATCTCTTTCCATTGTAATATCCTGCACCAGCAGAAATATTTTCTTCCCACTGATTTGCTCAGTTTTATTTTGAAGATAAGTCATCCGATGCTACCAAAGTTTTCTTTCTCAATGTGCAGTGAAAACTGCATGCCAAAATCCCTCCTTATGCATTTTCAAGAGTTTAAAGATTGATGTGTTCTTAGTTGAAATTACATGGTATTCTATTTTACATCAAATATGCTTTTCTGTGCATGCAAATGCCTTAATGGTCTATTGTCCTTTGATATTAATATTCCTAGTAAATAGCCAGATGAACCATACCACTTTTAAATTTAAAATCTATTGTCTAGTCACTAGCAAAAATAAAAAAGAGAATGTATAATTCTGACATATTTACAAGTTAAGTTTTCTGCCCAAAATTCCCATTTAAATGAAAAATCTAAGTCTATTGCTCTAGTATAATTTTATACTAGTGTTATATTATATTCATTGGTTGCACATGTTTGATGGCATTTTAAAGATGAAGCCAATAAGATAAGCCTGGGAGCTTACATTCTCCACATTTGTAACTTTAATTGTCTCTTTAACTATACATGTTAGAGCAAACAGTTTATTATTACCCGAAAAGGGGAACTACATTGTGTGCAGAGAGGTCATCTGAAACTGATGACGGTTAAAGGGTCACACACAAAATGCTTTGCTGAGAGTCTCTCTCTCTGCAGCCCAGAGAGAACCTTATTTTGACAGCACAGCAAACTTAATGTAAACAGAAATGGAAGAATTCAACTACCTTTACTGATACTTTCACTCTGCCATGAATTTGCCCCTATCCCAATCAGGGGAGTACTAGATTGAAGATTTTTCTGATACATTTTCTAGACTATCCTTTGAATGGATATTTAGATAGAAGAAGTAAGTTGACTAGTTTTTCATCTTTGTATTCTGTTACTTTATTTTTGCTATTGGTTTCTCTAAACTCCACATGGTATTTTTATATCAGTCATGAATAAAGACATTCAATTCTGCAGCATTAAAGGGCTTACATTTTGCAGGACTTGTGATATTGCAACCTCTTGTGACACTGTGTACCCCAAAGCAACACCCTGGCACCCCCATATTTACCAGGGTGATACGATTATGATATGTTTTGTACAAAGTATGCCTTGTGATGTATCATTCTAAAAGTCTTGATCTGTTGAACATTAATAGCCTGTTGGATCATATGTGCTATCATTGTACGTGAAGTTATGAAGTTTTGCTATGTGTGTGTTACTGAAATATGTTGTAAGATATGTATGCCCTCAACCAGTCTTTCAGGTACAACGATGGAGAAGCCAGACAGTGTGGATGCCCATTAAGGGGAATCCACACTACCAAGGACTATCACAGGATCTGTATACAATGAAGACTTCTTAGAGGGAGCATAAAGACAATGGACACTGCTTGACTCGCATCATAGCAAAAGATCTTTCCAGCAAGCTGGAAGAACCTATAAAGGAGGGTAGTATTAGAGGGGTAGCTGTGTTAGTCTACATCCACAAAAACAACGAGGAGTCTGGTGCCTAAATAAATCTGTTATTCTTTAAGGTGCCACCGGACTCCTTGTTGTTTATAAAGGAGGGGAAGTGACATCATCCTTTGGCCTCTCTTCTGCCGCCCCTCCCCCGCAGCTCAACACCTGTCTGGAGAACAAAGACTGAACTGGGGAGGTAGTCCCAGGCTGGAAAGAAGAATACCAGTTTGTGTATTAAGGAACTATACCATCAGGGTGAGACTCTGCTTGCTTCAAATCCTGTCTAGTTTATAGAACACAAATTGAGATTTTACCTTTATTTCTTAGGTAACCAACTTTGATCTGTCCACGTATTACTTATAATCACTTAAAATCTACCTTTCTGTAGTTAATAAATCTGCTTTATATGTTACCTTAAATAGTGCATTTTAGGTGAAGTGCTTGGGAAATCTGCTCAGTGTACAAAAGCTGGTGTATGTCCTCTCCACTTTGAGGGAGGGGAAGACTGGGTAATAAACTTACACTGGTCAGGCTTCTAACCAGGGCACCATGGTACCACCCTGGGGTCTTAGGTTGGGGAGCTGGGGAATTAGCTCGAGCCTCTCTATTGTTAGTTCATGAGTGAGTAGGAGAAGCATTCATGTAATTGAGCTGGGTATGTCCCTGCCTGTGGATGGCTGTGTAAGTACAGTACCTGGAGAGGTTTGCAGCTTGTCACAGCATCACAGTGTGACAGGGAGCCCAGGTTGGTATGCCAGAGGGCTCAGCAGTACCCCAGTTCCAGGTTGCACTCCAGGGAACACATCACACCTCTAAAAAAAAAAGGTCAGATATTTTAAAACCCAACATCCTTGGAATGCAATTTCCCACACTGGTTCCTTTCTACATAAGGAAGCAAAATATTTCCAATTAATGGAAACAATATCAGAGAGATCCCAGCATCTGAAAATTCACACATGCACAAAATGTGTTTTTGTTGGACTACAAATGTCTGCCCTGATGTGATACACAGATTTCACACGTATTCATATGATATTTATTCATCATAATGTCAGATCACTACACTTTGAAAGAAGTGCAAAAATACCACAGTAACATTTTACAATTATGCAAAGCTGAAACAAGGAAATAGTGGAGATTTCATGACAATGTCTTATCTTATGATATTTCCAACTAAATTTCTAAATAAAATGTTTGAATAAGCTTTGAATATATATCTGAAGTTCTCTGAGAATTGCTTCTGCATATACACATTTATGGAATATGTGTTCTGACATCATGAATGAAGAGGAGAGTAGTATTCAAGACAGGAACTTATCTTGGATACCAAACATTCTATACCAAGAACAGAACAAAACTTGCCTCTCCAGCAGTACTGAGCATTTCCAGCTTCAACTCCCACTGATGGAAGTCCTTCACTTTGTATAGAAACAAGTTACAGACTAGTGGTAAAAGGTTGTTCCGATGGTCCCTGCCCCCTGGACATCCATTATCTAGCAAAACTAGCACTATGCCACCATCCTAGTATGGCAGGGGCTGGGCCCCTTCTCCCACACTGTGCACTTTCACCAGATGGTGTGTACCTGACTGAGAACCAACTTACCCTCTCCCTGTAAGATGGGCCATAGGTGGTGCCCCCTTCCTCCAACAGGGCATCCTGGGCTCCCGCAAATTTAAGGCTATGCGCTGTGGAGGTATCAGTGCAGGGGGAGGAGGGACTGTTAAGAGAAAGACTGTGCTGGGGGAGCAGGGGTCCGGGCATGGTGGAGATGTGGTCTCTGCTGGGGGGAGAAAGGTCAGCCTCGGGGGGTATGCTGGGGGAGCTGGACTTGGGTAGGGAGAAGGGGAGGAGCAGTGAGGTATTGGTAGCATTCTGGGGAAGAGATGGGGGCTGACAGGAAGGCAAGGGAGTCCTCCTGCTGCCAATAAAGCCGAGACTAAGGTCTCTCCCTGGGAGAGGTGGGAGAGGCAGGATGCTGCCCCAGCAGTTGGATCTGGCTGCCTGCTGAAGCGCCAGGTGCTGAATCCCCCTCAACCAATGGCCCTGGGCTCCCCCACAGCCTGTGGGACTGAGAAGTTGCCCCCCTCTTAAGGATCCCTCACCCATGAGATCCATGCACAGGCTCCCCACTCTCTGCCCTAGCAGCTGAGTCCCACAGCAAAGGGGCCCTGGAGCTCACTGGTCCCCCCTGTGGACTCTGAACTTGGCACCATCTGTCCCCCTCTTTTCTCCTATGCTGATGTGGGTGGGATGCCTAGAGAAAAGTACATAATTCTGCATTTGAGACTTTAGGTCCTGACAAAAAAAATCTGCCACAAAAGACAACATATGCTGACCCAAATGGAGATCAACTTTAATATAGATCTGGTTATAGGCACAAATCTTGATGGCATCAAAGAGGGCTGACCCATCTTATCCTCAAAGTCCATGGATCTGAATGGATGTCAGGAAGCCAGGAAAGTGTACTCCATTACATGGCAGCATCTATTGTCATAAAACTTCACTCCAAGTTACTGATAACCAGGTATGTCTGCTGTGACAAAGTTCCTGCTCTGCCTTGGTGGGTCTTGCACTTATTGGCAGATTTGCTTGCCTTGGAGCCTCCTCCCAACACCTTCTTTATCCTCCCATTAGGACCTTCCTCCGGGTGTCTGATAATATTGTACACCTCAGTCCTCCAACAGTCCGCATTCTCACTCTCAGCTCCTAGTGCCTCTTGCTCGCAGCTCCTCACACGCACACCACAAACTGAAGTGAGCTCCTTTTTAAAACCCAAGTGCCCTGATTAGCCTGCCTTAATTGATTCTAGCAGGTGTTCTAATCAGCCTGTCTTAATTGTCTCCAGAAGGTTTCTGATTGTTCTGGAACCTTCCTTGTTACCTTACCCAGGGAAAAGGGACCTACTTAGCCTGGGGCTAATATATCTGCCTTCTATTACCTATTATCTGCCTCTCCTATATATCTATTATCTGCCTCTCCTATAGCCATCTAGCCCGACCCTGTCACATATTCCCCCCCCCCCCCCCCCGCTTAACACTATGGGGTTGGGCAACTTGGGACATCAGGCAGTATACTCATGACAAGCCATCTGCATTGCCATGGTGGCTTCCAGCCTGGTGTTGTATGGTGAATTGGAAAGGTTGTAGGGACAGGAACCATCTGGTCACCCTTGCGTTCTTCTCTTTATTTTGCTGCATCCACTGGAGGGGTGCATGGCAGGTCACAAGGGTAAACCATCATCCGAGAAGGTAATAACGTAGTGTTTCCATGGCCCGTTTCACAGCTAGGCACTCTCTTTCAACCACGGCATACTTCTGCTCTCTCGGGAGGAGTTTCCTGCTGAGGTAGAGGATTGGGTGTTCTTCATCTCCGACCATCTGCGATAGGACAGCTCCCAATCCTACTTCAGATGCATCTGTTTGTAAAATGAATTCTTTGTTGAAGTCTGGGGCTTTAAGCACGGGGTTACTGCAGAGGGCTGTCTGTAGATCCATGAATGCTTTCTCTGTGGCATCTGTCCACTTCACCATGTCTGGACCCCAGGCTTTTATCAGGTCTGTCAGGGGACTCGCGCTGGTAGCAAAATGGGGAATAAATTGTTGGTAGTACCCCACCACACCCAGGAATGCCCGGACTTGCTTTTTCCGATTCGGCCGGGGCCAATTTCGGATAGCCTCTAGTTTGTTTAGTTGGGGCTTGACCATGCCCCTTCCTACAATGTAGCCAAGGTATTTTAGCCTATAGCACACTTGGCTGGGTTGGCTGTGAGGCCAGCCTATCTTAGCATGTCCAGAACTGCTTCCACCGTTCCTAAATGGGTTTCCCTGTCGGGGGTGTGAATAATCACATCATCCAGGTATGCCGATGCATAACTGGTATGGGGACGTAGGAGCTTGTCCATAAGACGCTGGAAGGTGGCAGGTGCCCCATGCAGTCCAAAAGGAAGAACAATATATTGAAACAGACCCTCTGGTGTAGAGAATGCCGTCTTTTCTTTCGCATCTTTGGCAAGGGGAATCTGCCAGTATCCCTTTGTCAAATCAAGGGTAGTCAAAAATCGGGCATTGCCCAGGCGGTCAACTAACTCATCGATACGGGGTATGGGGTATGCATCGAATTTGGATATCTCATTCAGCTGGCGAAAGTCATTACAAAACTTAGTGGTGCCATCGGGTTTGGGCACTAACACAATTGGGCTTGACCACTGACTTTGGGACTCTTCGATGACTCCCAGCTCCAACATCCTTTTTACCTCTGCCTTGACCTCCTCCCTTTTTGCTGCTAGGACCGAATAGGGCCTTAAGGTTACCTTTCCCCCAGGGTCTGTGATAATGTGGTGATATGCTTCGGTGGTCCGGCCTGGTTTGGTTGAAAACACATCCTGGTATCAGTTGATCATCTCGGTTATCTCCTTCTTCTGGTTTGGTGTCAGATCAGTGGATATCCTGATCTGCTCTTGCATATTATTTCCCTGGTGATTCTACCAGCCCATCAGTCTGCGGATGATAGACTGAAGTTCTCAGGGTATGTATATGGAGTAGTGTACAGAGGTCCTTCATTCGCTTTGACATAAATGGGGTACCTTGGTCTGTTAATATCTCCTTTGGTAGCCCCACTTGGGCAAAGATCCCCACCAACTCTTTAGCTATCGTTTTAGAGGCCTTGTTCTGCAGGGGGACGGCTTCTGGGTAGCGAGTAGCTTAATCCAGAACGACAAGTATATATTGGTGGGCCCGGGCTGTCTTCTCCAGGGGTCCCACAAGATCCATGGCTATTCGCTTGAAGGGGACTTCTATGATGGTAAGGGGTACTAAAGGTGCCCTCAAGTGGGGACGAGGACTGTGCAGCTGACACTCTGGGCAGGACACACAGTACCTCCGCACTTCTTCAGGTACTCCGGGCCAGAAGAATCGTCGCAGGACCTGTGCCAGGGTCTTCTCTACCCCCAAATGCCCCCCAAAAAGATGACTATGGGCCAGACTTAATACAGCATTCTGGTGTTTTTGAGGTACTAGGATCTGCTGTACCTTCTGCCCCTGTACTGGTGCAACCCGGTATAAGAGATTCTTCTTCATTATGAAGTAGGGTCCTGGTCCCTTGGTTTTCCCTTCCACGGGGACCCCATCTAGTTCGGTCACCTCCTTCCTAATGTTGTCGTACCTTGGGTCTTCAGACTGGTCCCGTCCAAAATTTCCTCTGCTGGGGCTAATCTGCCCGAGATCTAGGGGGCCAGTCTCTGTTGCCTCTACTGGTTCAGAGGCGTTAGGGTGTGGGTCAGATTCGGGTGCTTCTCCCTCCTGGGTGGCCTCCTTTTCAGCTGCTTGGGTCCGCCTACCTACGAGAGCGACCCTCTGGCTTTGGGCCAATATTCGGGTTCCCAAGGCCTTAGCTGCCCTTCTTTCCCTTTTCGTCTTTCTACGCTGTTTGGGAGTGGAGAACAAATCTGGGGATATTTCAGAGAAGATTGGGGGTTGACAGTCTACTGTGGATGCCTCACTATTTTCAGGGCTTCCCCCTTTCTCCAATTCCTCTACTGGGAGTAAGTTTCCAAACCCTGGGAAGTCCCTCCCTATGAGCACTGGGTATGGGAGTTTAGGGGCTACACCTGCTGCTACCTCAGTAGTGTTCCCCTGAATCTCGATTTTTACAGGGATGGTGGGGTATTAACCAACTGTCCCATGGACGCATGTTATTCCCGTATGCTTAGCCCACAGCAGCTGACTACACTTCGCGAGCTTCCCTGAGACAAGTGTGATAGCACTCCCCAAATCAACCAGTGCTGTGGTCTCTACCCCATTTAGCTTCACTGGTCTAGTGTACATATGTGGGATTAGTAAGACCCCCACAAGGTGGATTAGGGAGCATGGGTCTGCCCAGTTCCCCAGGTTACACTGCATAGGCTCCTCGGCATTGGGACACTGTGCAGCTATGTGTCCCCACTCCCTGCAGGCGTAACATCCATATGGAGCCCTAGGTGTTCCCCAGTCTCTTGGTTTGGGTAGTCTACCATCACGATCCTCTTCCCCTTCAATGCTCCGACTCTTTGTGGCTTCTGGTGGGCCTTCAGCCCCTTTCTCTTTCCACCTGGGTTCTCCTGGTGGCCCCATCAAGGCTCTAGGGCTTGGTGCTGCTCATTTAACCCAGGGTGGTTCTTCCTTAACTGGTCAGATCAGCTCCCTCGCCGTCCTTCACCTTTCTATCAGCGCGACAACCTCGTCGTAGGTGGAGGGTTCGTTCTGGCTTACCCAGGCGCGAAGGTCTGACGGTAATCCTCTCATGTACCAGTTGATGACCAGAACCTCCAGTATCTCCTCCAGACTCTGGGACTCAGTTCGTAACCACTTTCGTGCGAGATGGATAAGGTCATATAATTGGGACTGCAAGGTTTTGTTTTCCTGGTACCTCCACTCATGATATCGCTGGCCCCGCACTGCGGTCGTTACCCCAGATCTGGCCAGGACCTCTGCTTTCAGCTGGGGGTAGTCTGCCACAGCCGCTTCAGGCAAATCATAGTAGGCCTTCTGGGCCTCCCCACACAGGAATGGAGTGAGGATGCCAGACCACTGTTCTCGGGGCCAAGCCTCCCGCAGGGCTGTCCTCTCAAAGGCCAGGAGGTATGCCTCTACATCCTCCTCCCGCATCATTTTCTGCAGCCAATTGCTGGCCCGCATGATCTGTGTCCCATCATGGCCGCGGTTCAGCTCTGTAAGGGCCTTTACCTGGTTTACCAGTTCCCACAACATAGCCCAGTCTTGAGCAGCTTGGTCCATCAGCAGGCGATTAGTCTCTTGCTGCAGCCACACTGCCTCCTGTTGGGCGGCTGCCTGGACACGAGTAGCCTCCTGCTGGGCAGCTGTGGCTTGTAACAGTGCCCGCACTACCTCCTCCATTGTGGTGAAAAAAAAATAAAAATAGACCCTCTTTCCCTTTTTCTTTTTCCTTCCGAACACCCTCCTTCTGTGCTGTGGACACCAGATCCCACTTCCGACGCCAGTTGTGACAAAGTTCCTACTCTACCTTGGTGGGTCTTGCGCTTCTGATAATGCTTGTACACCTCAGTCCTCCAACAGTCTGCGTTCTCACTCTCAGCTCCTAGTGCCTCTTGCTCCCAGCACCTCACATGCACACCACAAACTGAAGTGAGCTCCTTTTTAAAACCCAGGTGCCCTGATTAGCCTGCCTTAATTGATTCTAGCAGCTTCTTGTTTGGCTGCAGGTGTTCTAATCAGCCTGTCTTAATTGTCTCCAGAAGGTTCCTGATTGTTCTGGAACCTTCCCTGTTACCTTACCCAGGGAAAAGGGACCTACTTAGCCTGGGGCTAATATATCTGCCTTCTATTACTCTCCTATGGCCATCTGGCCTGACCCTGTCACACTGCTCAATAGTATACAGAAGAGATTCACACTGACACCTGCCTATTTGAAGTCATATATGCAGATATTGCCAGGGCATTTGACTTGAATGTCCCACAATCACATGTGGATAGTGCAGGACAGGAGCCTCACTCACCATGTCATTAGCATAAAAAAATTCCTTTTACAAACATTTTTATTCATACATGAATAGGAAGAGTGCTAATACCTTGCAATTGAAATCAAGGTGGAGTTAAAAAAAATCCTATGCCACGCCCTATTAATCAAGGGCTTTATACTCTAATATTAATGCTAAAGCGAATCATAGGACTGCAAGGGACCACTAGAGGTCATCCAGTCCAGTCCCCTGCACTCATGGCAGGACTAAGTATTATCTAGACCAGCGTTTCTCAAACTGGGGTCCGTGAGGGTACTCCAGGGGGGTCCACGGGCCCCATTGATCAACTCAACTCCTCCCACTCCCTCCCAGAGCATCCTGCATGCCAGGGAACAGCTGTTTAGCAGTGTGCAAGAGGCTCAGACACTGAGAGGGAGTGGGAACTGAGCGTGCTCAGGGGAAGGGGATGGAATCATCGGCCTCGCTTATCAACCAGCGGCCCCACTTATCAACTCCTCCCCTTCCCTCCCAGCGCCTCCTGCAGACTGGGGAACAGCTCTTCAGTGGCATGCAGGAGGTGCTGGGAGGGACGGGGAGGAATGGGGATGGGGCGCACTCAGGGAAGGAGAAATAAAGAGGTGGGAAGATGGGGGGCAGGGATAGAGGGAGGGTGGGAAAAGGTGGGGCGGGTGTGGGGCCTGGGGAGAAGGGATGGAGTGGGGCCGGGGTCTGGAGTTGATCCGGGGACTTGGTGGTCCATAGAAAAACTTTAAACCAAAATCAGGGTCCTCGGGTTGCTAAAGTTTCAGAACCTCTGATCTAGACCATCCCTGACAGGTGTTTGTCTAACCCATTCTTAAAAATCTCCAATGATGGGGATTCCACAACCTCCCTAGGCAATTTGTTCCAGTGCTTAACTACCCTGACAGTTAGGAAGTTTTTGCTAATGTCCAATCTAAACCACCCTTGCTGCAATTTAAGCCCATTGCTTTTCGTCCTATCCTCAGAGGTTAAGAACAATTTTTCTCCCTCCTCCTTGTAACAAACTTTTATGTATTTGAAAACTATTAACATGTCCCCTCTGAGTCTTTTGTTCTCCAGACTAAACAAATCCAATTTTTTCAATCTTCCCTGATAGGTCATGTTTTCTAGACATGTTTTAATCATTTTTGTTGCTCTTCTCTGAACTTTCTCCAATTTGTCCACATCTTTCCAGAAATACGGTGCCCAGAACTGGACACAATACTCCAACTGAGGCCGTAGCAGCGCAGAAGAATTAATTGTTGTGTCTTGCTTACAACACTCCTGCTAATGACAGGTTTCACAGTAACAGCCGTGTTAGTCTGTATTCGCAAAAAGAAAAGGAGTACTTGTGGCACCTTAGAGACTAACCAATTTATTTGAGCATAAGCTTTCGTGAGCTACAGCTCACTTCATCGGATGCATACTGTGGAAACTGCAGAAGACATTATATACACAGAGACCATGAAACAATACCTCCTCCCATCCCACTCTCCTGCTGGTATTAGCTTATCCAAAGTGACCACTCTCCTTACAATGTGTATGAAAATCAAGGTGGGCCATTTCCAGCACAAATCCAGGCCCTCCCCCCCCAAAAAACCACACACACACAAACTCACTCTCCTGCTGGTAATAGCTTATCCAAAGTGACCACTCTCCTTACAATGTGTATGAAAATCAAGGTGGGCCATTTCCAGCACAAATCCAGGCCCTCCCCCCCAAAAAAACCACACACACACAAACTCACTCTCCTGCTGGTAATAGCTTATCCAAAGTGACCACTCTCCCTACAATGTGCATGATAATCAAGGTGGGCCATTTCCAGCACAAATCCAGGTTTTCTCACCCCCCAACCCCCACAAACTCACTCTCCTGCTGGTAATGGCTCATCCAAAGTGACCACTCTCCCTACAATGTGCATGATAATCAGTGGCCCACCTTGATTATCATGCACATTGTAGGGAGAGTGGTCACCTTGGATAAGCTATTACGAGCAGGAGAGTGAGTTTGTGTGTGTGTGGTTTTTTTGGGGGGGGGACCTGGATTTGTGCTGGAAATGGCCCACCTTGATTTTCATACACATTGTAAGGAGAGTGGTCACTTTGGATAAGCTATTACCAGCAGGAGAGTGAGTTTGTGTGTGCGGTTTTTGGAAAAGGGGGGGGTGGGGGTGAGAAAACCTGGATTTGTGCTGGAAATGGCCCACCTTGATTTTCATACACATTGTAAGGAGAGTGGTCACTTTGGATAAGCTATTACCAGCAGGAGAGTGAGTTTGTGTGTGCGGTTTTTGGAAAAGGGGGGGGTGGGGGTGAGAAAACCTGGATTTGTGCTGGAAATGGCCCACCTTGATTATCATACACATTGTAAAGAGAGTGGTCACTTTGGATGGGCTATTACCAGCAGGAGAGTGAGTTTGTGTGGGGGGGGAGGGGGCGGAGGGTGAGAAAATTTGGATTTGTGCTGGAAATGGCCCAACTTGATTATCATACACATTGTAAGGAGAGTGATCACTTTAGATAAGCTATTACCAGCAGGAGAGTGGGATGGGAGGAGGTATTGTTTCATGGTCTCTGTGTATATAATGTCTTCTGCAGTTTCCACAGTATGCATCCGATGAAGTGAGCTGTATCTCACGAAAGCTTATGCTCAAATAAATTAGTTAGTCTCTAAGGTGCCACAAGTACTCCTTTTCTTTTTACTCCTGCTAATGAATCCCAGAATGATGTTAGCTTTTTTTAAACAGTGTTACACTGTTGACTCATATCGAGCTTGTGATCCACTGTGACCCATACATTCCTTTTTGCAATAATCCTTCCTGTGCAGTCATTTCCCGTTTTGTATGCGTGCAACTGATTTTTCCTTCCTAAGAGGAGTACTTTGCATTTGTCCTTATTGGATTTCATCCTATTTACTTCAGACCATTCTTCAGTTTCTCCAGATCATTTTGAATTTAATACTATTCTCCAAAGCACTTGCAACCCTTCCCAGCTTCGTATTGTCCGCATACTTTATAAGTGTACTCTCTATGCCATTATCTAAATCATTGATGAAGATATTGATCAGAACCAGACCCAGAACTGATCCCTGTGAGACCCCCCACTTGATATACCCAGCTTGACTCTGAAGCACTGATAACTACTCTCTCTGAACTGTTTTCCAACCAGTTATGCACCCACCTTATAATAACTCCATCTAGATTGTATTACCCTAGTTTGTTTATGAGAAGATCATGCAAGACAGTATCAAAGCATTACTAAAGGTAAGGTATAACACATCTACCACTTCCCTCTCCCCCATCCCATAAGGCTTGTTACCCCGTCAAAGAAAGCTATTAGGTTGGTCTGACATGATTTGTTCCTGACGAATGTTGACTGTTACTTATCACCTTATTATCTTCTCAGTGTTTGCAAATTGATTTTTTAATTATTTGCTCCATTATCTTTCTGGGTACTGCAGTTAAGCTGACACATCTGTAATTCCCAGGTTGTCCTTATTTCCTTTTTTATAGATGGATACTATATTTTCCAGTCCTCTGGAATCACTCCTGTCTGCCATGATTTTTTGAAGTGGAAGTGGAAACAGAATTGCATTAGACACTAAATTGCTTTCCTAACCTTTGTTAATCATTTGATTATACTCAGCAACAATTGTGACTGCATGAGCAATAAGATTCTTTCTTCATAATCACCCATAAAGTCACCTGGTAGCCACCCAGCTCACTAACTCAGGATAGGCAGGGGACTGTGGATCTGGGCCTTAGTTGTTAGTCAAAAAAACTACTTGAAAGTTTTCCTAAATTATGATACAGTGAACATGTAGTATCTCCATGTAAAAGCCTTTTAAACATCAATCCTCTCTTTTCCTTTCCTCTCCTCTTTGAGCAAGCAGTTGTGTCTGTGAATTTTATTGTTTTGCACAGCCAGGCTAATATTTCCCTGGTGGCATTTAAACTGTCTGGTGCCTGAAGTAATTTTTGACTGTGACATAGTGTAAGAAACCAGAATAAAAAAACTGGATGGGAAATTCACTGCTTGTTTTTAAAGTGCAATTCTGCTTTGTAGGCTAAGATAAAAGTATTTTTAACCATATTAGTAGTTTCATGAGTGGAGGGTAGAAACAAAACAAACAAACAAAATCTACTGTGTTTGTTTTGTTTTTACCCTCCACTCACCGAACTACTCTTGGCTGTTGTACTGAAAGAGTTCAAAATACATTTCACCAGCTGAACTGACTTTTTTGATCACAGAGAATTGAAAAGTTATGAATGATGGAACTCCACAATTAATAGTTTGCTGTTGCAATCCTTGAAACAGTTTTCTCTTTCAAGACAATCCCTCAACAGGGTTTACCTTGAACTTTGTGGATTATGCCTAATTCAATTTCAGAAGACGGATTAGAATAGATCAGGCAGAGCCACCATTTGGGGCATGCAGTTTGACAGATTCGGAGAGAGAGTCCTAGTGATTCGGACGCCAGTGGGATTTAAGGGAGAAAGTTGAACAAAGCCCAGAAAGAGTCTGAGGGGGATTTTAGCTAAATCCAAAAGGGGCCTAAGAGACTATCAGAAGGGGTCTGATGGAAAGACTATGATCAGAGTACTGACGGTAAGGCTGAGACTTGTGTGGTTAGGAGGATTGTGATGCAGGTTAAATATGACATGGAATTTTTATGTTCATGTTTTACGTGTTAATGTTAATTTTAAATATTTTCAGTCTGGCCAACTGAAAATGTTTAATGTCTCACCTCAATCATTGAATTAATTTTTAACTTGAGGCTGAGGACTGCATATCCAGGAAAAGGTAGCTATTTCCTTCAAACCCAGGAGTGAGAAACAGAGACCATAGCCCTTTATAGTGGACAGCAGGGTTATATAGGGGGGGAATTAAAACTTGGTGAGACAACCAGGAGGATCATATTACAAATGGTGCCCATGTGAGCATTTGAGTTGCACTGGACTTCGAAGTTCAGGAAGAGCTTCCCTGGCCAAGCAATGTACCACAGATGTTTATGAGTGTGATTCAGGTTTTGAGCTACTAGAGCTAGTTGCATTAGCTCAAGCAATAGAGACTTATGCCTTTAGGTCCAGAGGTCCTGGCTTCAATCACTGCTGCCCAGGACTCACCCACTGGTGTCATACCACACAGATATTAGTTACATATTTTTATTGATTCAATAGGGACACAAAATCATAACTACAGACTGGTTTAAAAAACAAACTAACACTCCTGCCCTTGACACATAATTGTTCCTAAAACTATCAGGTAGTTTCCACATATTAAAATAAATTTACAGTATGTAGGATTTAAGCACTTACATGTGATTTTTGGTCCACCTTCCTTCTGTTCCTGCTGAAACAGAATTAAGAAATTATGTCAAAGGTACAGAAGCCTGTCACAGGGTAATGTTCTGCCCAGTGCTAAATAAATGACAAGGTATTTACCAAAACCTTGAGATAAAGACAATTATTTTCAAAAGCAGGAGACAATTTGTGACAACTATATATTGCAAAAAGAACATGAGTACTTGTGGCACCTTAGAGACTAACAAATTTATTAGCGCATAAGCTTTCGTGGGCTACAGTCCACTTCATCGGATGCATAGAATGGAACATATAGTAAGAAGATATATATATATACACATACAGATAAGTTGGAAGTTATCATACAAACTGTGAGAGGCTAATTAGTTAAGTTGAGCTATTATCAGCAGGAGAAAAAAACTTTTGTAGTGATAATCAAGATGGCCCATTTAGACAGTTGACAAGAAGGTGTGAGGATACTTAACTTAAGGAAATAGATTCAATATGTGTAATGACCCAGCCACTCCCAGTCCCTATTCAAACCCAAGTTAATGGTATCTAGTTTGCATATTAATTCAAGCTCAGCAGTTTCTTGTTGGAGTCTGTTTTTGAAGCTTTTCTGTTCAAAATTGCCACCTTTAAATCTTTTACTGAGTGGCCGGAGAGATTGAAGTGTTCTCCTACCGGTTTTTGAATGTTATGATTCCTGATGTCAGATTGGTGTCCATTTATTCTTTTGCGTAGAGACTGTCCGGTTTGGTCAATGTACATGGCAGAGGGGCATTGCTGGCACATGATGGTGTTTTCTGGGAATTCTGGACTCCCCATCATCTCAGGCATTGGCACCCTGACAGCAGAATTGTCTGGCTATGTGGACTCTCTCCTCAGGCCCTATGCTACCAGCACTCCCAGCGATCTTTGAGACACCACTGACTTCCTGAGGAAACTACAATCCATCGGTGATCTTCCAGAAAACACCCTCCTGGCCACCATGGATGTAGAACCCCTCTACACCAACATTCCACACAAAGATGGACTACAAGCTATCAGGAACAGTATCCCTGATAATGTCATGGCAAACCTGGTGGCTGACCTTTGTGACTTTGTCCTTACCCACAACTATTTCACATTTGGGGACAATATATACCTTCAAGACAGCAGCACTGCTATGGGTACCTGCATGGCCCCATAGTATGCTAACATTTTTATGGCTGACTTAGAACAACGCTTCCTTAACTCTCGTCCCCTAAGTCAGCCATACAGACTCCAGTGAGAAACTGCTGAGCTTGAATTAATATGCAAACTAGATACCATTAACTTGGTTTAATGAATGTTTCAGATCTTACCCAAATACACGCTACAAACAATTCTTATTAACTAAACTATAATTTATTAAAAAACAAAAGAGAGAGAGAGTATGGCTAAAAGATCAATATACATACAGACATGAGTTCAATTCATTGAGGCTCAGATTCACAGAAGAGATGGTGAGCTTTGTAGTTGCAAAGAGTTCCTTTAGAATTCACAGGTCATAGTTCCATGTCCAAATCTCATATTCAGAGCGTACTGGCATAAATGGGACCTCAGTCTTGCAACTCAAACTTCCCCTGATGAAGTGTAAGCAGATCTGAGATGACAGAATCAGGACCCAAGGGTCTTTTTACACAGTGTTCTAGCATCTACTTGACCACACAGTCCTGGTTAAATAATAGGCTTTTGATGTAACCTTTTGTTTTCCAAACACCACCAGTGATTAGTTACACAAATTAACGTTGGGCAATTTATCCATTAGGTAGTCTATTACAAACTTCAAAGAGACATATACACAATGACATTATTTTACCCAAGATTCATCCAAATGTTAATATTCCCTTTTGATCTCTGAATCAATAGTTATAGTGACAGACAGGAACTGTCTGTTTACCGGTAGCATCTAAGATACACATAATTAGTATTACTTTTAACAATATAGGTTTGCATTTCAAAGTTCTAGCCTTTTTAGCATGAATGGCCCTAATTATCATTTGCATACCTTTCTAACATGACTTTAAAGGTGGGCTTTGGATCATTCACCCTGCAAGCTGTTTAACCCTTTCTAGCCATGCGTCACAAAAGATATTAAGGGAACTAAAACAGTACACATATTATGCAGAGTCAAGACAGTGCAAACAAAGAATTGAGGTCTCAAGCTACGTAAAAAGAAGAAATTCTTCATTTGTATGATAATTAGGGCCATTCATTTGTATATATACCAATGCTACAAGCCTGAGTTTAAAAAATGAATTAATATAGTCATTTATTATAAGGTGTTTGTAGTAGTTGGTCATACTGAAATCTGGTGGGATGATTCACATGACTGGAATTTAAAAAAAATCACTGAATACATCAAATTTGGGGAAGACACAGTGGGCAGAAGGGGAGGAGGATAGCACTGCTTATCAAAGATACCATGCCCCCCACTGTCCTTTGACCTATTCTTGCGGTAGGAATGACCAGATCATATGGCCAAAGCACTTCCCATAGTCCTAGCCCTCCTCAGTGACACAGGATCTTTTGATAAAGTTGAATAGAAATGTGAAAATGACCAAACATTCACCCAGCCAGGCTCAGTAGGCTGCCTCTTCCTCATAGGTGCACCTTGGCTACTATAGTCTTTTGCAACACCTTGTCACAGGCTTCTCTACCTCTGACAAACCCTCTATCAAGGGGCTGGCACACTCCTCCCTGTATTAAGGGATTCAGGAGGGTGCAGTCTCCAGCATTCCTACCTCTGCTCAGCATTCCAGCTCACCCTGGAGTAGCCTGTTTTTTCCCCCCTTTCTGCTTCTCAGCCTTCCTTCAGGCTGCTTCTCATCTCTTCTTCTCTGGGCTCACCAAAACCTTTATGACAGTCCCAGCTCTTCCAGAGCTGGGTCTGATAACTAAGCTGAGCCACCTGATCTCCATGATCAGGACTAGCTGAGGAGTTGATCTGTCAGAGGCTGAGACCTTAAGGGTCAGCCAGCCTGTGACACTTAGCCAATTGAATATGAGCTCCCAGTGTGATGGTCTAGCTAAGAGGTCTAATGCAAGCTTTGGATGTATAAAAAGGGGCATGTTGAGAGTTGATGAGGACAAGAAGAACATAACCAAGAATTGTAGAAGTTCCTCTCCAGAACTTGGGGTTCAGTCATCACCCATCGGGATATTAGTTATACTCTTCCCTAGCTGTATAGGAATGACATTCATCCTTCAAAGTTTCTGTATTTGGATAGAGGACATTCTGAGACTCCATGCCAGGCCACATTTTTTTAATTGTGTGTATTGTCAATGCAACATCTGATTTTGGTCTTTGTCAAGTTATCATACTTTAACTTTATTAATGATCAGATGTGAGGTGTAGCAGAAGCAGAGAGAATTCTCTTATGCCCCCTCCTCTGAAACACCTGGTGTGTAACTGGCCTTATTTGGTGCTTGCTGTGCTGAGTGTTAACTCTTTGAGTTCATGTGACTTGCTCTGCCACACTGACTTCTGAATTGAGTGTTAACTGTGTATCTTTATTTGCACTCTGACACTTGGTTGCAGAACTGAGTGTTAACTGAGTGTTTTACCTACTTTATCATATTAATTGTAGAATTGAATATTAGGTTTTCTTTTTCTTTCTCTCTCAAGTGCTTATGTAAAGAATAACAAATGTTTTAGCAGTTGCTCCAATTGATTGTTGCTAGTTTGAATTTAACACTAAAGTTTGAATAGGAGGGAAATCTCTCACTTTAACTGTCAGAGGAAAAAGAAAAGGAGTACTTGTGGCACCTTAGAGACTAACCAATTTATTTGAGCATCAATATAGCGCAAGTGGAGTAGGGGCATTAGGGGATGAGAGCTGTCCCCTAACGCCCCTACTCTACTTGCGCTATATTGATGACATCTTCATCATCTGGACCCATGGAAAAGAAGCCCTTGAGGAATTCCACCATGATTTCAACAATTTCCATCCCACCATCAACCTCAGCCTGGTCCAGTCCACACAAGAGATCCACTTCCTGGACACTACAGTGCTAATAAACAATGGTCACATAAACACCACCCTATACCGGAAACCCACTGACCGCTATTCCTACCTACATGCCTCCAGCTTTCACCCTGACCACACCACACGATCCATCATCTACAGCCAAACTCTGCGATACAACCGCATTTGCTCCAACCCCTCAGACAGAGACAAACACCTACAAGATCTCTATCAAGCATTCTTACAACTACAATACCCACCTGCGGAAGTGAAGAAACAGATTGATAGAGCCAGAAGAGTTCCCAGAAGTCACCTACTACAGGACAGGCCTAACAAAGAAAATAACAGAACGCCACTAGCCGTCACCTTCAGCCCCCAAGTAAAACCCCTCCAACACATTATTAAGGATCTACAACCTATCCTGAAGGATGACCCAACACTCTCACAAATCTTGGGAGACAGGCCAGTCCTTGCCTACAGACAGCCCCCCAACCTGAAGCAAATACTCACCAACAACCACATACCACGCAACAGAACCACTAACCCAGGAACCTATCCTTGCAACAAAGCCCGTTGCCAACTGTGCCCACATATCTATTCAGGGGACACCATCACAGGGCCTAACAACATCAGCCACACTATCAGAGGCTCGTTCACCTGCACATCCACCAATGTGATATATGCCATCATGTGCCAGCAATGCCCCTCTGCCATGTACATTGGTCAAACTGGACAGTCTCTACGTAAAAGAATAAATGGACAAAAATCAGATGTCAAGAATTATTCATAAATCAGTCGGAGAACACTTCAATCTCTCTGGTCACGCAATCACAGACATGAAGGTCGCTATCTTACAGCAAAAAAACTTCAAATCCAGACTCCAGCGAGAAACTGCTGAATTGGAATTCATTTGCAAATTGGATACTATTAATTTATGCTTAAATAGAGACTGGGAGTGGCTAAGTCATTATGCAAGGTAGCCTATTTCCCCTTGTTTTTTCCTATCCCCCCCCCCCCCCCGCTCAGACGTTCTGGTTAAACTTGGATTTATGCTGGAAATGGCCCACCTTGATTATCATGCACATTGTAGGGAGAGTGGTCACTTTGGATGAGCTATTACCAGCAGGAGAGTGAGTTTGTGTGTGTATGGGGGTGGGGGGGGTGAGAAAACCTGGATTTGTGCTGGAAATGGCCCACCTTGATTATCATGCACATTGTAGGGAGAGTGGTCACTTTGGATAAGCTATTACCAGCAGGAGAGTGAGTTTGTGTGTGTGTGTCTTTTTTGGAAGTGGGGTGTGTGTGAGAAAACCTGGATTTGTGCTGGAAATGGCCCACCTTGATTTTCATACACATTGTAAGGAGAGTGGTCACTTTGGATAAGCTATTACCAGCAGGAGAGTGAGTTTGTGTGTATGGTTTTTGGAGGGGGGTGGGGGGGTGAGAAAACCTGGATTTGTGCTGGAAATGGCCCACCTTGATTATCATACACATTGTAAAGAGAGTGGTCACTTTGGATGGGCTATTACCAGCAGGAGAGTGAGTTTGGGGGGGGGGGGGGGGGGGGGGGCGGAGGGTGAGAAAACCTAGATTTGTGCTGGAAATGGCCCAACTTGATGATCACTTTAGGTAAGCTATTACCAGCAGGAGAGTGGGGCGGGAGGAGGTATTGTTTCATGGTCTCTGTGTATATAATGTCTTCTGCAGTTTCCACAGTATGCATCTGATGAAGTGAGCTGTAGCTCACGAAAGCTCATGCTCAAATAAATTGGTTAGTCTCTAAGGTGCCACAAGTACTCCTTTTCTTTTTGCGAATACAGACTAACACGGCTGTTACTCTGAAACCTGTCAGAGGAAAGTTATAAATAGTCACAGGGGAACTGAGTGAAGTGAAGGAAGAAAGATGAGCCTGAGAAAGGAAGGTCTGGACAGTGAATCTATCTCAGCCCACTGAGCTTCCCCAGACATTGTAGGGTAAGACGTGCATTGGCTGTTACGGATAGCTAGTTTATAGTCAGGGAAATGACTGTATGATTGCCCTCTGCTGTTAAATCAAGGTTTGAAAGAAGACTTAGACTTTGTGTAGTCAGCCCACACCACCACTAAAAGTTACCCCCCTAGGAAAATCCTGGATGATTTGGTAACATGAGGGCACCTACTTCTAGTAGTACAAATTCTGAACAAAAAACAGAAAAGAGTTTACTGGACAAAAGGATGAACAGTATTCAAGGGCAGCTGGCTCAAGTTAAATATTAATCTGATTTCCTGAGAGGGATGTACAGATAAGCACCTGAATAGCATCATAAAAATAATGCTTAAGAGCAATCATGTCTCCAGACATAGCTATCCACTTACACTACATTCACCCCTTCTTCACCCTGCAATCATAAGAAGGGAGAGGGCATGCAAGGGTCTTCAGTCCTTCTCACTCAGTGCAGGGTATAATCTTACTTGCATCCAAGAATAGTCTCTATATACAATTCCATCTAAGGTGCACTATTCATGAACTTGCAGGACCAAGGCCTCTGTGGTGTTTTTGTGCAATGACACCTTGAACTGAACTATTTCTACTTTTATTACTTGTACTATAGTGTTGGTTTATTTACATTAATAGGCTTTATGACTAAGGCTGCGAGACTGTCACAGAGATCACCGAAGTCACACATTCTGGGACCTCTGTGACTTCCGCAGATGCAGCAGCCAGTGCAGCTGACCCCAGGGCTGCCCGTGCAAGCTGTGGAAGGGGTCACTGACCTCAAAAGCTAATCCCCAGAGTGGACAGGAGGAGGCACCACACCATCGGTGAGTGGTGCACCCCATAACAATGCTTTATACAAATTTTAAACTGTGTTGTAGGTCTGGCTTGAGATAAGTAACTTGGCATAAGTAACTTGCCTCATTTCTTAATGGGCAGTTGGGCCAAGTAATCCACTAAATGTGCAGTCTCCCTCATATAACCAATTAAATTGTTGCATGCAAATTAGCTGTAAAGTAAGAATGCTGATAGACTGAGTCACCACTGATATCACAATGGTTTAGAACTCTTGGCATGGCATAGATAAATGCCTTACTGCAGTTGGGATACACAGGTGTAACTCAAAGTCAAAATGATCAGAACTTAAAAATGTGATGGTAATAGACCACAAATCCCAGTGATAATTGAACCTGGTAATATTCTAAACAAAAAGACCTCTTAGCTATGCTTATATATGTTTCCACTGGTTCACTTTTACTCAACAGGCTTCAGAGTGACACACAGAGTGGTAATCCTCAAATCTTGTTATATAGAATAGGAACAAAAGCAATTCTATACAATTACTAGCTGGAAATAATAATGTCAGTAATAATGCAGAAAAAACCGAAGTGTTCAATAAATCTTTCTGTTCTGTATTTGGGAAGAAACATGATATATTTATATCATGATAATGACTAAATACTTTTCTATAGTAACTTAGGAGGCAGTTCAACATCAGCTATTAACAGGGCTAGACAACTTGCATCCAAGAGTTTAAAAAGAGCTGGCAATGTTGATTTTCACTAAGTCTTGGGACAGAGAGAAAGGTCCAGGGGAGACCTCTTAGCTCTAGCACACTAAGGAATCTCTCGTCCTTACTCTCACTCAGTTGCATGGTGGGTATGCGTGGGAGGGGGGAATTTCAGCAGCAGGTTAAGAGTGCCTGACCCTTGTTGTGCTTATAATGTGAAGCCACATCCTGTTGCACTGGACTACTGTTTTTTACAAGATAGGCTTCGGAGTACTGTTCAACCCAGGGTTCATTCAGTTCAATAAAGATTCAACCCACCATTTAAACTCATCTTCTGTGTTTTGCTCATCTACATGTGATTAATTTGCACATACAAATTTGTATGTGTGCAAATTATGATGATTTGACAATTTGGGGTGGAGAGGCATTATGTGAGCTGTAGAGAAGGTGGCTGCCTGATTCCTCATGCCCTCAATTCCCACACACTAATCCTCATCAATTAAGGGTTCCCAAGTATCTAAGCCATACTTTTCTGTCAGAAATTTGCTAGTTAGATGAGGGAGACCCTTTTTGTTGTGTTATTATGGGAAACACCAAATGACCCAAGCTTGAGTCTCCAAAGAAAGGTAAGGTAATCCCCAGCAGTCTTTCACACAGGACTTTGCAGGTATGAAGGACTTTTGAACTACAAAATTTGATCTTTTACCTCAAGATATACATGAGCTCTCCAAGGCTTGTTTGACCTATTTAGATAATGAACTACAAAAACTGCCATAGAACTGTAGGATGCTAACATTGAGAATGCTTCCTTAAGGAAAAACTAACCAGTCTTGAGGAGAAACAAGAAGATCTTGAAAACAGGAATAATTTGCGGTTACTGGGGGTACCTGAAGGACTGCGAGGAACAAACATGACCACCTTTTCCAGAACACATTCTCTGAGGTACTAGGAGTGGATCCCAATTTGCCTCCCCTGGAGATTGAAAGTGCTCATTGAATGACAGGAGCCAAAAGGAGTGGACAATAATAACCCCACAATCATTATCTTTAAATTGCTAAAATTTAATGACAAAGTTAAGCTTATGTCTGCTGCTAGACGAAAAGGAACTCTTAAATATAAGCATTTTACATTTTCTTTGTTTCCAGATTTCTCTGTAAATTTAAGCAAGAAAAAAGCAGCATTTAATGGCATCAAATGAGCTCTCAGCAGATCAGATATTAAAATATAGCCTCAGACATCCGAAAGTTGACAGACTGAAGTTGACGGACCCTGTGCAATACTTCAGGACCCTATCAGATGCTTGGCAAACACTACAGGAATTGAGACCAGATCTCACTAAGGGTAACAGAATAATCCTCTCATAAAGGATCTGACAATGGACAGTGTAAGCCCTGAAGAACAGGAACTGTGTTTGGGGAAAAACAGGCAAATCATATTTTTTAACATATTTGATATATTTAATAGTGTTATAGAGTATAATTAGTGCTATTAGACAAGATATTTAGTATAGCTTGATCAATATGTTCAATTTATTGAGAAGCCAACATGTGTGTATATATATCTATCTATTCATAATAACTGTATTACTCCTAAATCCTTATTTCTAGTCATATTTATATCTATATTTGTCTAGTTATAGGTGTATAATATATACATTATGCTAACTTATTTATAACTATTTACTTTTGTGATTCTTGTGACTTCCTGTATCCTTCTATTTATATTTATATATTTATTTTTACATTTCTACCCATACTCAAATTTTATATATGTATAATGCATAGGGTAATATTCATATTTATTTATTGGCTCACATATTATCATTCAGATCGCTTTGTGTCTACTTTTTTCATTAATCTCTTGGTATAAATATTTATGTACCATGTGCATATTAATACAAGGGGCTGGAGCCTTCCCAAAAGTGTGGGGGGGTGGGGCCCCTGCCTGCCCCCAAGGCACCACCCCCGGCCAAGCCAGAAGCTGGAGTGGGGCCGGGAAGCCCGCCCCTCCGCCCCGGGTAGGGGTGGGCCAAAAGTAGCCCTCTGCCCATGTCCCTGCCCCCCAGGGCAGGGACCCAGGCCAGTGGCTGCTCTCATCCCCCCTGCACCCTGGGCAGGTGGAGGGTCTGCTGAGGCTCCCAACCACAACTGCCCCGGCTCCATGCTGGCCTGGCCAGAAGGTGGGGCCTCGAGACAAAGAGGTGGGATCCGCCCCGGTGATAAGTGGATGGTCCAGGCCTGTACACTTTCAAAATGTGGGAGGGCCATGGCCCTCTGGCCCCCCAGGTTCCGGCGCCACTGTATTAACTACATATAAACTATTATTTATACATGAATATCAATGAAGCAATAGGTTTCATTCATTTATATACTTTGGCACATGTAGGTATTTTGGTAAATATAGATATATTCTGGCAAATTCCTAATTAATTCATATTGTGTGCGGGCAAGGGAGGGAAAGTGGGTGCAAGCTTATACCATCTGGCATCTGAATGTCTCTGTATTGGAAGTCCAGGATGTTAAGGTGGGTGGTACATGGATTTTGGGAGGGGGTGTTTTGTTTTACGGATAGGCACTCAGAAGCTGTCAATCTACCTGGTGTCAATTAGCAGCTGAACAATCACTGATTTTTATGATGTTTATTAAGTTTTGTTCCTGGAATGTACAGGGGCTTAATGAAGCGTCCAAGAGAAATCAAAACTTTGGGGCACTTAATATCAAATGGATGTCATATAGCTTTCCTTCAGGACGCTATTTAAGGGATGAAGATATAGACAGAATTAAAAAACTATGGGTGGGATATGACTAGCACTCCTCTCTCAGTTCCAGAAGCAGGGGAATAGAGATACTAATCCGCAGAACCTGGTTTTTCAATTTATGTAGTTGTGGTTGGATCCAGAGAGCAGATGCATAATAATTGAAGGGATTTTCAATACTAAGAGATTAATTCTGGGAAGTGTATATAATCCTGCTGGTGGGAATGTACTCTTTTTTTGGGAATAAGTCTGCAATAGAGCTGATATCCAGTGTATTAGGAGGAGATTGGAATGCTGTCATGGATGATATATCATAGACAAATCTCAGTGCTTAAGGTGAAAATCTCATGCCTTTGCAAACCATCAATTATCCCTGCTGAAAGGTATTGGACTAGTGGAAATCTGGAGATTGATGCATCCTACGAAGTGTGACCACGCATTTCACCACAGTTCATGCCTTCTTTTCCATATTTCATTTTTTTAAAATGATATCGATGGTCCTAATGTAATGCCCCAGATGTACTGGAGCTGGTTGGATCAAAAGAGCAATGGGAGCAGCACAAGTTGGCTGCTCAGAAGCAGCCTCATGATGTTTAGAATGTTTGCTTATTTGTTTTTTAAAAAATGGGACCCCAAAATAGTGGCTGGGAGTCATTTCCGGAGAACTCCAAGGATTCTGGGGCAATTAAAACAAGGTGCACTTGAGCCTGGGATTTTCTGGAGGGAGGGATAGCAGGTAGAACAGCGGGCAGCTTCCCCTTTTCCCCTGGGAGTGCGACTCTGAGGAGGCCAAACAAGCAGCTGCAGAAATGGAGGGAGGCTGCCCAGCACTGGGAGAGAGAGAGAGGCCACAAGCAAGGGAGGCAGCAAATGGCACCAGAAAGTAAATGGGGATCAAGTGGATAGGGACTCCAGTGCCTGAGCTGCATCATCAGAGAGATGCCAAGCCAACAGAGCTGAAAGGGAGAAAGTCCAGTTCATGAGGGCCAGGAAAGACAGAGACAGTAAGGATAGCTGTAAAAGGGACAGTACCCAGAAAGAGGAAATACACTGGCACAAGGGGAAAAGTTAAAGGAAGAATGATACAGTTAATCAAAAGGAAAAATAACTAAAGAGTCTCTAGGTAATCTAAGAATTGATTAGAAAAAAATTGTTAGAAAACTGAGAAGCAAGGATGAAATGTGAAGGAAATAAGCTGTAATAAAAGAGAAACTATAATTAAAGAGAAATAGTCTTAAGAAATAAGGAGGAGTGAGCTGGAGCAAAAGTAGGAAAATAGTAAGGACTGTTAAAACAAACTTAAGACAGCATCTTAAGTTATACATGGTGAAGTGACAGGAATAAAGAAATTGTCAGAGAGCAAAGGGACAATAAACCAGAAAGGAGTGAAGAGATAATTGTTCAATCAAGAAGCCATCACATCAAGGAATACAAGTCTTTATTTGAGCTGGAACTCAAAACTGTAAACAAAGATTGCACAAGAGAATTGCTCAAGATATAACTAAATATCCTAAGAACTATTCTTCCAAACTCCTCAGACTTAGAGTCTGAAAACTGAGAAACTGAAAAGGAAAAGTGTAACAAAAGGATTATGTTCTAATGCATTGTATTTTGTAATTCAAAATGTTATTTCATAAATTTAAATTGTTGCCTAAAAAGTGAGTTTAATTAAAATACTGGTTAATATGCAGTAGATAACAGTAACAGTTTACAGTAGTTTAGAGTGTAAGCCTGAGTAGTAGTTCCTGCTAAAGCAACTAACTCTGATTTAGTTGTGATTATTCCCCACTTAACTGATTTCTACTTTACCACAACGGATAGAGATAAAACATCATTTGGCTGCTAGATTGTTTCTGCATCTCTTCATTGCTCTGATTCAGAATACTTCTCCACTGGGCTTGTTACACTAGCTCCCTGTATGTCTGGGAGCAGAAGTCATCATCTCTGATCATGCTCAAATTTCTCCTCACATAAATACTGGTCAGGCACTACATATCCTCAAAATGGAAGTTAAACACACATCTACTTAGAGACCCTAAATTTTTTTCAGACAGTTGAAACATCCATTACCAACTTCCTGAGTGAAAACACACATATTGTGTTCTTTACTACAACTTTATGGGAAGCACTGATGGCTACTTTAAGGGGAGAATGTATAAAATTTGCATCTGAAAAGAAGAAGGGATGGAATAATTTCCTAATTCTTTGGCAGAGGAAGTTGCTAAATTTGGGGGGAGGGAAGCCATAAAGAAGACCCTCAATAATAAGGTGCTGCACTCTCTCTTATTACGTCAAAATAGAAATACAATGAAATCATATCCACTGAGATTAAATTAATACTTAACAGAGTCAAAGAGAGGCATTAGGAATGGAAAGAAAAAGCAGACAAACTCCTAGTGAAGAAAATTAAAATGCCTTCATCGAATAACACTATGTCTTTTTTGTTACAGGAAAATGGTTCTGTACTAGAACCTGATAAAATTAACAGACAACTTTTATGAAACCCTTTACACATCTCATATTGAGTTCAATTTCAATGTATTTGACCAATTCATAGGGTTAGGGTTAGGGTACCCCCAAGTATATTGTCACTACAATAAACTGATATGGAGGGAGGTAGTGCTCTCTTAAAAGTTAAGCAGGAAGTTGGCCCACTCATCTTGGGCAAAGCACCTGGGTATGATAGTTTCTTAGAATAATTTTATATGATATTTCTCAATCAGTTAGTACCATTACTATCAGAAGTCTGTAATGAAATATCTATGAAATAAATAATGTCATGGGACATGAGGATGGTGATAATTACTCTAATTCTAAAAAAAGACCAGGGTGGTCTTTGTAGGGATGGTGCCAAATTGGTGTGGCCATACTGAATGAATGGTGTAAGCATAACTTGACATGACTTAAACATGGCTGAAGGGCTGCAGAGTTTCCTGGAAACAGGTTCCCTTTAAGCAGAAGCAGATTTGATAAAGAATTGGCAAAGCCTGCATGTGTGATCGATATTGAACCTATTGGTTGGCAAATATGGGCCCATGCAAAAGTAAATATCACATGTAAAAAGTTTCAGCATGGAGCACAGGTTGACCTGGTTATAGTGACCTTATAGGAAGGACACCACGCAGAGAGCCAGAGTGAATGACTGATGAGTGAGTAAACGTGGAATGATCTTCATTCAGTACCACCCCAGCAGCCCCTTCTAAAATACTAATCAAAAAAATTAATAACAGCATGCCCACTGGGCATGCTTTTAAGACATGTGACTCCTTTGAGGAAAAAAGAGTAAGATAAGAATCAAGAAAAGTAAATTACTGTGGTTGGGGATTCCCCAATTGACTCTTGATGTAGCTGCAAGACAGAGTAGCCAAAACTCTGCTCCGTGGGCTTGAGTAGGAAGGACTGTGAACCAGAGGGGCCTCAAAGCATGCAAGGCCTTGCCTTGGTGGAATCTGAGACAGACCAGAGGGCTGAGAAGAACAGGCCTGGAGAGAAGAAGCCATCCATAAAATTGGTAACCATCTTCTTTGTTTATGAAGCTGGAACTGTGTGGCTAGCGCAGGGCCTGTTTGTGTATGTTTGTGAAAGAGAGGCTCATTAAGAGGAATGTATAGCTCTTAATGTCTAACATAGGAGTTATGTGCTTAATGTAACCCTTTACTACCTGAGTAATTCCTTCTCAATAAACTGCTGTGCCCTAAAGATAATTACTGTGGATCTTTTTCACCTGTATGATAGTAATCTGCTCCGCTGGGAGCCAGTAAAGATCCATTTCAGGGGTAGTAGCACCCCCTAGTGTCAACAGTCTTCTTTGTGGTGAAAACAATGAGGAGCCCTTGTGGCACCTTAGAGACTAACACATTTATTTGGGCATAAGCTTTCGTGGGCTAGAACCCACTTCATCAGATGCATGGAGTGAAAACTACAGGAGCAGGTATAAATTCATAAAAAGATGGGAGTTGCCTTATTAAGTGTGAGGTCAGTCTAATGAGACAATTAAATTAACAGTCTTAAGTGGTATATTTCTGGTAAACCAAATCCATCTCAAATACAATCATTCTCCTTTCATTCATGTAAAGAGATAACCTACTTAGGCATCAGGATATGCTCTGATTTATCAAAGATAGTATCTGCAAACATGGATATCAGACTCAGAAATGACAACAGACATAGAGAAATAGCATTCACTACCAATATCTTTGTTAGGAAAGGCAAAAGCTATTAAAATGAATGTCAATCCAAAATTAATATTTATGTTTAGCTTAATTCCACTTAAACTTCCTGTTTCAACTTTCACAAGAAAAAACAGAGTTGTATAACAATTCTTATAGAATACGAAGACACCATAGATATCCCACAAGATACTTAAGAAATCATGGCCCAATGGTGGGGGGAGGGGCTGGGATTACCTGACTTGTATTTGTTTCACCGGGTTTTTTTAGTAAGAGTTTTAATAAAATGGTTCTGTCCCACCAGCTCTTCCCAAATCCTAATGTGGTTTGAGATTGAAGACAAATTAGTTAACCCCTTTGGCTCTCTCTCTGAACTACGATTTTTAAAATTGTTGCCTGCAACTATAGGATAAAGCACAGTATTAATCTCTTCTTGGAGTGTTTTTCAGAAAATCAAGTACTTTACTACTTCTAATTTCACAAACTATCCTTCCATGCCAATCTGGAACAATCTCTGATTGACCTTTGCTAATAGCTCAAAACTCAAATCCACCTGGCTAAACAAGGGTATAGTAACCATAAAATTTATTACCAAATGGACAACTTTAGCCCTCTTCACATATCTCTGTGATAAATACCAGCTACCAATAGAACAAAGTCCTTTCTACAATAATCTCTGACTCAAAATTATAAAGGAACTAGGGAATTTTTGGCAGGCCACAAATAAGACTCCACTTGAAGTGCACCTTAAAAAGTATACTACCCAAAAACATTTTATGGGTAACAAATACAAATGTCTGAACTCCTTGATTTATCCTACTGACTATGCCATAAAAGAAGAATGGATGAAAGAGCTAAACATCTCCATTTCTTCTGATAGGTGGGATAATATCTGGCACAATATACACAGACAATCCAGTTCTTTGTTTTTCTGTTTTTCAGAACAAAATTCTAAATAGATATTTTTGGACTCCTGAGTGATTAAATCTGGACTCGCACCACATGGTAAATGTTGGCGATGTGACAGTTCCAATGCAAATCTATCATATATAGTCTTTGAATGTTAAAGTATATCCACATTTTGGAAGGAAGTGCGTGGTGCTCTATCTAAGGCAACTGGAGTAGTGGTTTCGTCTACATCAAGTCTCTGTGTTTTGGGCATTCTAAAATAGTGGTTCTCAAAGAGTCCTTAGAGACTGCACAGGGGTCCACAAAACATTATGAAAAAATTAAAAAATAACCTCACAAAACGTCTGCATTGCCTAACTATTAAAACCAACAAATCTACTATTTCTGTTTACACAACATATTCCATCGTGCATGAACAACACCGTAATACACTGTATAACCGTCTCAAAAAATCTCACTGCTTTGCAACAGCAAATGGGAAGTGGAGTCCATTTTTGTTTGTTTGTTTTTTGATGACTGAGATGTCTTTGGGGGAAATGGAATATATTTTTACTATGTGTGAGCAAATTACATTGAAAATGGATAAGTTTGTAAAACGTTTTCATACTAGTATTGTTAGTTGTGCTGAAGCTAAGGACAATGCAGAGTCAAATAGTAAGAAACAGATGAAGAACAGAAAGTTTGACAAAAGTTATATTGATTTTGGTTTTATAGAATTTAGTGATGGATGACTGCAATGCATTGTATGCTTACAAATCCTATCAAATGAAGCAATGAAACCTGCAAAGTTGAAATGACACCTCACAACAAGGCACCCGCAGTACAAAGATAAATCCAGAGATTTTTTTCAACAAAAGATAGAAGAATACAATTGACAGAAAACTAAAATGATAAACATAACATTGGTTCCGGATAAGGCTCTAAAAGCATCTTTCTTAACTGCGCTTCAGATTGCAAAGAATAAAAAATCCCATACCACTGGAGAAGAAACGATTCTTTCAGCTTCTGTAAAAATGTATGAAGTGATGGTAAGAGAAGAAATTTAAGGCCATTCCACTTTCTAATGACATAGCTGGTAGGAGAATTCAAGAGCTTTCAAATGATGTAAAATGCCAACTAACTGAAAGGCTATGTACATGTGAACAGTTTGCAATTCAGCTTGATCAGACAACTGACGTTGGTAATGCAGCACAATTATTAGTTCTTGTTCGTTATGTTTGCCTGGGGGAAATTTTGGAAGATTTTCTTTTTTTTCAGACGTTACCAGAATGGACATCAGGTGAGGAAATATTCAAATTATTGGACGATTTCATGAAAACTGAATCGTTAAATTGGGAGCCATGTATTGCTGTTTGCATGGACAGCGTTGCCACTATGACAGGCAATAGGTGTTGTAGCAAGAACACAAGCCATAAACCTACAGGTAAATGTAACACGCTGTATGTTGCATTGCCAGGCCCTTGCATCAAAGAAAATGGAATCCAAATTACATGATGCGCTATATGCAGCTGTGACAGTTGTGAATTTTGTAAAGTTTTGGCCTTTGAATTCCCGCCTTTTTGCAAAGCTGTGTTTAGATATGGGTGCAGGACATGACAAATTATACAGAATCGCATTGGTTATCTTGCAACAGAGTGTTGGAAAGAGTTTTTGAGCTTCACAAAGAGCTGCTGGGTTTTCTTTCTGTGCACAATCCCAAGATCCCTGCAAACTTTTCTGATCTGATATGAATCACGAAGCTTGCATAACTTGCAGACATTTTTAACTTGTTGACTGCGCTGAACCTGTCCACACAACATACTTTGAGGTGAGTGACAAGACTGCAGCATTTCAGAAGAAAGTAGAGATTTGGAAAATTAGACTGATCCCTGGGATCTCAGATATGTTTCTGCTACTGACAGAATTCCTGGATACTAATAGCATGATAATTGACTGTGTGAGAGATATCATTATTGCTCACCTTTCAACTTTGGTATTACAGTGTTTATTTTAAAAATATAAATATGTAGGAATATGACTGGGTTCAGGATTCATTCTCAATTTTTGCTATGTCATCTTGCCATTTGAGTGGAAAAGCAAAACAGGAGCTGCTCGAACTATCCTGTAAAAACACATTAAAAAATTAAGTTTCAGGAAGAGACACCTTGCCAGTGTTGGCCAACGGTTACTGCAGAGTACAGTTTTAGTTACAGAAGCAATGAAAGTATTGCTACCTTTCCCAACAACATATATATGTGAAGTATCATACTCTATGAAGACAAAGTTCAGGTCCCAACTGGAAACGGGGAATGATCTACAAGTTTGCTTGTCAACCATCACACCAACAATAGATAGACTCTACAGGAAGAAGCAGGCACACCCATCTCACTAATATCTATAAATATTCTTATACTCTTTTTTTTTTGTACAGCATTGCTAACAGGAAGTACACATAGACTTTTGGGCAAAAGCTTTCATGGGTTAAAAACCCACTTCTTCAGATGTATCTGAAGTGGGTTTTTAACCCACGAAAGCTTATGCCCAAATAAATCTGTTAGTCTTTAAGGTACCACCGGACTCCTTGTTGTTTTTGTGGATACAGACTAACATGGCTACTCCCTGATACATGACATATACTTTTGTCAATCCGTTTCTCAGTTGGGAGTCCAAGATTAACATTTCATTTGAAAAGGGATTTGTCAACAAAAAAAAGTTTGAAAACCTGTGTTCTAGAAGATCTATCCTGTTCGAACTATGCCAGGAAATGGAACCCTCCAACACTCACAGAGGCCAAGAGTCGTTTTATGAAAATGGAAATCTGCTGTTCCCTGCATGTTATTTGATTGGTTAACTGAGCTAATCAACACTGCCCTCATGGAAAACTGACATTAATCTACAGAGGTACAAGAAACAGCTATGCAGATACTTAGTCTTTCATGACAGCATTACAAATTGACTCTAGGTAGATTGGGCTTCAGATGCTTCTCCTTTCTGTGGGGGGAAGAGGTGTGGGAGAGGAATGTTAAGGAATTATTTCTTGTAACACTCAGGAGTATTTATCTATGAATACTTCACACTGTGTTGTTGTTAAATCTGTACTCCTGCTGTGTCTTCTATGTCACTGTATTTGAATACGTCCGTATGGATATGTTAAAACTTTGAAAAAGTAAAATTAAAAAAAGAAAGAGGGGTCCTCCAGGTTTGGGGATCCCCTCAGAGAGAAAGATGAAAAAATGGCTCTTATTGTTTCTTTGCTGAATTACTGATTGCTATCAGTTCATTTGACATGCTGCACCAGAAATTGGGGAAGAAGCTGCTCTTGAAGACAGAAGCAGGGAATAACTCTTATGCCTGTAAGGCTGATTTCCAACTTTTTTCTGCTGTTGCTCAGAATGCTGTCTTCTAACATACTCTCGGTAGCCCTGTCTACACTAGGAAATTGAACCCTCTAGACAAGACAAAAAGTTTCTCAAGAACCTTTTAGGAGCCACAAAGCCTTGATTCTACTAGGTTTTAAGCGTTAAGATGTGCTGCCTGTGATTGCCAACATCTTCCAACAAGTTTTAATAACAGTTGCTGATACACTTTGGAAATATTTTTGTCCCATCCATGCTAGCACTTGATTGTCTTCAATGCCTGGTAAGCATGGAGTTATGTGAGGAAAACATTATTTTTTAATTTTAAAATTAATTTAATTAATTACCTTTATTATGGTTATGTAAATAATTATTTATGGGATTGTCATTTTTCAGTCATATCAGTTTTTAGAGCCTACTTACATTGAACAACACACAGTCCTTCATTTATTCTGAAAGAGGTAATGACATTTTATTTATTTAAAAGGTCCTTTCTCTTATTTAAGAGTGAATATCAGCTTGACTGACTATTCTGCACTGAATGAATTATTTTTACTTAGTGATGTTGGGGAAGCTGATTGTTCTGTTTTAATTAAGAACAGCAAATGGGCAAGATTAATTCACCACAGCTTGTAGTAATTTACTATGTTGTCTGAGAACTTTCCCCTAGTTTTTGAAAACTGATCTTATTTGTGAAAATACAGTATGTCATTTTACTGTTTCTTCAAAAGGTTAAGAGTTTAATATGAGAATATTTCTGCACCTTAAAAACTGTCATGCAAGGTTGCAATCCCAAAGCAAATTGGTCTAACTGTTTGTTAAACCATCAGGTCATCTTTCATTTATTTAATAGTTTCATTTTATCGGTTTCATGAAGAACCAGTGAGTACAACTCCAGTACCACTATAGCCAGTATACAGATTGCCTAGATTCAGTCTGCTGTTTGCAGCTTTATTTTCCCCTCAAGGGTATTCACAAGGTTCATTATAAGAACATAGTAGCATTTTCCCCCATTTATGTGAAATCTGATATTGCTGATGTGGAGGTCCTACCAACTACTTCACCTCACTGTGACATTGTAAAAGAGTCAGTCGCTTTAAAGCAGTGATGAACAAACTTTTAGAATTATGCCCCCGCTTGCCATTAGTGGAATCTGTCCATGCCCCACTTCACTACTGCACAGCCAAGGCTTTTTCAGCAGTGGAGCTTGGGCTGAAGGCCCAAGCTGGGGGCAGAACTGCAGCTAGAGGAGGAACTGGTCTGGGGGCACAGAGGAAATGAGGGAAGAGCAGGCCTGGGGGCAGAGCAGGGGGTGGAGTGGAGCTGGGGGCAGAGTGGGGCTGGGGATGGATCTAGCCTAGAGACAGAGTGGGGCCTGGAGGCGAGTAGGAAGGGAGGCTAAACGGGGTTGGGACAGAGCTGGTCTGGGGGTGGAGTGGGGCTGGAAGCATGGTGTTTCTTTTCCGCTCCCCATGGAGACTTGCCTGGGCCCTGCTAAATCCCACTCCCCCCCAAAAATGTTCCTCCACATAACCCTAAGGGGGCATGCCCCGCAGTTTGGGCACCACCAGTGTAGTGTTATGAATGTTTATAAACCTCCTTATAAAGCCTGGAACACCCCATCTCTACCAACACTTCCACATCCATCCATCTGTGTTGGGGGACTTCAATAGTCACCGCCTTCATAGGGCTACAGTTAATTTGACAAATGGACTGGATCTCAGACTGGTCTTCAATACATGCTGTATATCTCTTGCATGATCCTATGCAGCCAACTATTTTTTAATCTGCACAGTGGAAGCAGGACTACTCTCCTGACATCAGTTGGGTAGCCTTAGCAGGGGATCAACCATTACAACCTTCCTGTGGAGTTCTTAGTAACTTCCTGTACAGCCAGCACTGTCCCGTTCTTACTCAGATAGGAGTGACGATCCCCACAATAACCACTATCCTCAGATTGCAGTGGAATTATCAGAAAAGCACAATGGAAAAAATACTCAGTTGACCGATGAGAAAATAGTGTTCATACCACATTTAATACTTCTGTAGAAAACGCTTATACTTGCTTCTCAATCTTCAAAGCAGCCACTAAATCCATCCCACATGGCTACCAAAAGACTTACATAGCCCATTTAGATGAATAACATGCAGAGCTTCTGATGCAGCAGGAAAAATTTGGTGACTTGGAGGTAGCAAACCACCAACAACCTCAATACCTGTTGTAGGGAATGTTGGGAAGTTACCTCAAATATGGGTATGACAAGGTCTAGCAGGAAAACACCACTCTGATAAGGAAACTTGGAGCAGCACAGAAACCACAACCCATACATCAGGATAAAGTGTCCCTAGCCAGCATCACCACACCTAACTAACTATGGCAAAAGCCAACAGGGACTGTCCCTTTGAGGAATCAATAAAGTGGGAATGGTGCTGATAAAGTCTGGCCCCACTTTGGAGTGAGGAAGATATCTTCCAGCCTTTCCCCACTGAGGAAGCGGAGAGAGCACTGAATTATATAAAAGCAGGAAAAGCATGTGAACTTGACAAGAGTTCACCAGAAATGCTCTTACATCTTGTTAAGATGAGCATAGTATGGCTGTCAATTTTCATAACCCTTGTCAAGAGAACAAGATGCCTAAGAAACGGCAGAAAACTAGGGTGGTTACCCGCTCAATTTAGGGCACCTCAGCTTTCTACTGCCGAGTAAGACCTCCCTTACCTGCTCCATGCACAGGAGCTCCATCAGGTTCAGCCATGAAGCTTCCAGGCCGTGAAGTGGAGGGACTGGAGGTCTGAGTGATGAAGATGAATGTGGTCCTGAGTGATCAAGTAGGGGAGGAGCGGCAACGTGATCAGTGTCAACCGACAGATCCAGAAGCGTGGTGCACCAGTGTTGTCAAGGCCGCACTGGCTGCCCTGTCTCTACGAACCTTAAGTAGGACCTTGTGCATGAGAGGGATCGGGGGAAAGGCGTAGAGCAGATGGCCTCCCCAGGGTAGCAGGAAGGCGTCCACGATTGAGCCCAGGCTGCTTTTCTGGAATGAGCAAAACACTGGGCACTTCCTGTTGCTCTGAGTGGCAAACAGGTCAACCTGAGGGACCCCCACTCCACTCTGAAAGATGGAGTGAATGATATCCGGCTGGATGGACCACTCATGGCTGTGGAAGGACCTGCTGAAGTGGTCCACCAGTACATTCTGGACTCCTGACAGATATGATGCTTCCAGGTAAACAGAGTGGGCTATAAAGAATTCCCAGAGCCTGAGACCCTCCTGAAAGAGGGGCGAGGACCGGGTACCACCCTGCTTGTTGATGTAAAATATTGCAGTGGTGCTGTCTATCATGACTGCCATGTGCTGCCCTGCAGATGAGACTGAAAGGCCTGGCATGCGAGTCACACCACTCTGAGCTCCTTGAGAACTCCCAGATGTGTGCCCCAACCTGGAGCTGACGCGTCAGTAACTTGAGACAAGGACAGCTGAGGGCTGCTGAAGGGGACTCCTTTGCAGACTATTCGAGCATTGAGCCACCACTGGAGTGACTCTAGCACCTGCTGTAGCATCGTGACCACTAGTCCCAGGCTGTCGCGCCTCGGGCAGTATGTCAAAGTGAGCCACGTCTGTAGAGGCCTGAGTCTCAGCCTGGCATTTTGGACCATGTACGTTCAGGCCACCATGTGACTGAGGAGACGAGGCAATTCCTTGCTATAGTGGTTGGGTGTTCTCTCATGCATCAAATGATGCTTGCCATGGCATGGAATCAGGACTCCAGCAGGCTTGCTCTTGCTTGGACCAAGTCCAACACTGCTCCGATAAACTCTATCCTCTGGGTCGAAGACAAGGTGGACTTGTTCACGTTGAGGAGGAGACCCAGTCTCTTGAATGTGGATGTGGCCAGATGGACCTGTGACTCCACCTGTTCTCTGGTGTGCCCCCTGAGCAGCCAATCGTCGAGGTAAGAATATACCTGCATCTGCCTCCTTGGGAGGAAGGCTGCTACCAGTGACATGCACTTGGTGAATATTCATGGGGCTGTTGACAAGTTGAGGGGAAGGACCATAAACTGACAATGTTTTTGGTCAATCATGAACCTTAAAAAGTATCTGTGTGCAGAGCAAATCGCTATGTGAAAGTACATGTCTTTCATGTCGAGGGCAGCGAACCAGTCTCCCAGATCCAGAGACAGGATAATTATATTGAGGGAAACCATGTGGAACATCAACTTTACCATGAACTTGTTGAGCCCTCGCAGGTCTAGAATGGCTCTGAGACCCCCTTTGGCTTTGGGGATTAGGAAGTAGTGGGAATAGATTCTCTTGCCCCTGCGCTCCTGAAGAACCTCCTCCACTGTTCCTATGGCGAAGAGCACCTGGACCTCCTGGATAAGGAGTTGTTCATGAGAAGGGTCCCTGAAGAGGGATGGGGAAAGGGGCTGGGAGGGAGGGTAGGAGCAGAATTGGAGAGAATATTTCACTTCCACTATGTGAAGAACCCAGCGGTCTGATGTTATTTGGGACCGCGCACAGTACAAGTGGGATAGATGGTTCAAAAAAACACAGGGAAGGATCCAGTATTGAGGCAGATGCTCCATCCTCGGGCACATCTTCAAAATGTCTGTTCTGAGCCCAATGAAGGCTTAGTTGGGCCCTGACCCTGTCTGGACAGGGGATGGGAAGGCTTACACCTGCCATTCCTACCCTGCACCTGTAAAAATCCTGCCTCAGCCGAGGAGGATACGAGCGCTGTTGTGGCAGTTGGGGCTTAAAGGGCTTTTGTTGGGTTGCTGAGCATGCATACCCAAAGATTTAATTTGACAGGTTTCAGAGTAGCAGCCGTGTTAGTCTGTATTCGCAAAAAGAAAAGGAGTACCTGTGGCACCTTAGAGACTAACAAATTTATTTGAGCATGAGCTTTCGTGAGCTACAGCATCGGAATGCATCCAATGAAGTGAGCTGTAGCTCACGAAAGTTTATGCTCAAATAAATTTGTTAGTCTCTAAGGTGCCACAAGTACTCCTTTTCTTTTTAAAGATTTCATTGTCGCCCTGCAGTCTTTGAGGCTATGCAGTCTGAAGTCAGTCTGTTTAGCAAACAGACTCACCCCATCAAAAGGTAGGTCTTGCATAGTTTGCTGAACTTTGGGTGGGACCCCCATGAACTACACCGCATAGCTTTCCCTGAGGACAAGGTGTGTGCTGCCGAGTCTGCAGCATCCAGTGAGTCCTGTAAAGAGGTCCGTGCCATTGCCTTGCCCTCCTCAATAACTGCCCCCGACTCCAGCCTGGACTCTGCTGGTACCAGCTCCCTAAACGTCGGCATTGAGTTCCAGGAGTTAAAACAGTACCTGCTCAGGATTGCCAGCTGGTTGGCAATCCTGAGTTGTAAGCCCTCCATAGAGTAAACTTTGCATCCGAATAAATCCAGGCGCTTGGAGTCGTTAGATTTAGGCCCTGGGGCTTGCTGACTCTGCCTCTCCCTCTCATTCACTGCTGACACTTCCAATGAGCAAGGCTGTGGGTATGTGAACAGGTAGTCGAACCCCTTAGAGGGTACAAAGTACTTCTTCTCCATACCCTGGGAATGATGGAGGCCAGGGTCTGCCAAATGGTCTTTGTATTGGGTTGTATAGTTTTGATGAGGGGTAGAGCAACTCTGGATGGCCCTTCTGGTGCCAGGCTGTCCACCAAAGGTTCCTCTAACTCTTCCTCCTCCTCAACCTGCAGGTTCATATTCTGTGGTGGTGCCCATCACCACCTCGTCTGGGGAGGATGACGAGGACGGTAATGGGGGAACTGGGTCCTCTGGACACTCTTGGTCCTCGGGGACCCCCTGTCCCACCTCTAGCTCCTTGCCAGCCACTCCAGGGTCTGGCTCAGGAACTGGGGTGGGTTCCGGAGGAGGTGGTGTGACCGCAGACTCCTCTGCACCTCTAGGGGTGGAGCAACTGGCCGCTTCCTCAGGCACCCTAGGCTCAGAGGCCACTGAGCATGAGGCCTTGGACTGGCCACCCTGGGACTGGTGTTACACCCATGGGGTCCAAAATGGTCACTGCGCTGTACTGTGCCACTGTGCTGGCCATGGCCCTGCACCAATGTCAGGTTTGTCCTGCACAGACTTGTGCCGGGGCCACTGCGAATATTTGGATTCTGTCTCTGAGTCTGAAGACAGAGACCGAGACCGTCATGGCCAGGGCAATGCCAAGCGCAGCTGAGCCAGAGAGTGGTGCCACGAGCTTGGGGAGTGGTGCTGCGAGGCTGGGGAGCGGTGCCACGAGGCTGGGGAGTGGTGCCATGGCCTGGAATGGTACCACGATCTGGAGCAGTTCCATGAGCAGGGTCTGCGCAGAGAGCCGGATCGGTGCCAATATGAACGGTGCCGAGATCAGGACCTACTGAGTGAAGGCGATCTGCACCATGATGGGAGCGCTGGCGGGATCTAGATCAGTGCCACGAGTCAGACCTGTGCAGCGAGTGCAACAGGTGCCGGGACTCCGAGCGGCCCAGGACTCTGAGTGGTACCTCCCCTCTGCAGGCTGAGTCAAAGAGTGGATCATCTCCGGCTTTCCCCAGGACGGCGCCACCCATGTCAGTATCGGAGGCTTAATGCAAAGGGACAGGGACCTCGGTGTTGTCATCACAATGAGGTCCCTGGCGGCCTCAAAGATGTCCAGGGTGGAAGGCAGTTCTACTTCCTCCACCACTGGACCCGGGGAGTCCAACTGCACCAGACTCGACAGTCCCGCCTGTTAGCTGAATTCAACGGCGCAGGCTCCAAAAGTTTTGGCACCGGGGGCTCCTCCCTGGGACGTGCCCCATTGGCCGGCTCCGATGGGGTGGGTCCTGAAGTGGGGGAACCACTCCTCCCTTGCTTCTGGTGCCACGTCTGTGCCTACGAATGGGATCGGTGCCGGGCTGGTCCCGCCGTCTTCGGTGCCGGGGAGTGACGGTGGCGAGGGTCTCTACCCAAGTCCTTTTGCAGTGCCACCTCTGCCACTGCTGCCAGGGCACTGTGCACCAAGGAACTCGGCCCTGGGTCCTGCCATGCTGATGTGGGTTGCGGTCTAAGTGCTGCCTCCATTAGGAGCTGCTTCAATCTAAAGTCCTGCTCCTTCTTGGTTCGGGGGCAAAAGCCCTTACAAATCCTGCACTTTTCTGACTGATGTGCTTCCCCCAGACACTTTAAACAAGTGGCATGAAGGTCGCCCATTGGCATGGGCTTGTTGCAGATCTTGCAGGGCTTGAACCCCTGAGACTTAGGCATGTAAGTCCCCCAAGGAGAACGCAGTCAGGGTGGAGGGTAAACCCTCCAGTCCAACAGCTAACTAACTACTAACTAGAACTACAATAACTAAGAATTAACTAAGAACTAAACAACTACAAAATACATACAGTCCAAAAGAGAAGCTAGGGAAACATGGAGAGCTTGCAAAGCAAGACGACACACTTCCAGCAACTGTCACTGGTGGTAACAAGGAACTGAGGAAGTGCTGGGTTGGCAGGGTCACATATTGAGCACCATGAGGGGGCTCCACAGCCGACCCAACGGGTGCTGCTAGGGGGGAAACATTCCGACGATTGTGTATGCGGCGCACACACACTTAATTGGAATCAATATGAGCAATCACTCGAA